>NC_059281.1:15432401-15507401 GCF_017591435.1 Portunus trituberculatus
TGTAGAAATTCTTTGGTGTCTTTTTAATTCTAATGTCTTTTTGTGATGATCAATTTTTATTTTTTCATTGATTTTATAACATTTCAGAGTTCTAGTAGCCTATGTCAACTTGGCTGGCCCTTAACTTATTTATTATTTATTGTTATCTGATAGCAGCTCAATTTGTGTGTTGTCAGTGCATGCATGATATGATATTTTGATACCTCATCACCTCTTTTTCCTCTCACCTCACTTGCCTCATGTGTCCTGCAGTCATTGTGTTTCATTATCCTGTCCATTTCTTGAATTGTTAGCTGTGTCTCAGCATTGTTTTTTTTTATGCATGTTTCATTATTACAAGTGCCTTGGGAGTGACTGGGCTATTTTAGTCAGTCACTATGATAGGATGTAACCACTTTGACGTCCAGCTGCCACAATGTCCTAACAGTTCCATCTGGCCCACAGGTACAATGGCTACCTGCCACCCTGTGATAAGGGCAGGAGAAGGAGCAAGTTTGTGCTGCTCCGGCGGCCGGTTGCCAACGGGGTCAAGCCGGCCAGGCACTACGTGGTACGGACACCCCAGAACACACAGGTGAGAAAGCTCTTTGGACGTAGACAGGTGAGACAACACTTCGGACAGGTTGAGTAGCAGTGATGTGTTGTCTTCACTAGAAAGCTCTGTGTTTGTGTGTCAGGTGTGTTCAAGGTATTCTGTCTGATACTACATAATAGAAATTGTTTGTTTTCAGCAGATAGATAAGTATAGGTAGATTTAAATGGCCTTCTGATAAATTTGGAGGATGTACAAAAGTATACATAGAAATTATTAAAAGTATGTGTATTTTTTCATTTTTTTCATTTAGATGTTCCTCAATGATGTGTTTAAGGTATTTTCTATAATCATTTAGAGAATACAAAAAATATGTTTTTCATGTGTATTATGTTAGTGTATCTCTTTGGTCCAGCTTTTGTATGGACACTCCCTGCTGAGTGGGTGGGTGTCTTGGCTTCAGTAATCCAGTGACCCATACTGTCATCTCCTTTCTAGGTCTTCCCCTACCCTCTGTTTGTTTTATTAGCCCCATCATGTTCTTTTTTTCATGTGACCTCATTACATAAATATCCTCTTACAGTTAATTAGTTTTAGTTTCGGTTAGGTCAGGTTTGTTTTGTTTTGGTTCAGTTATGGTAGCTTTCTTGTATTAGATTGGGTTCATCTATGTTCTTTCCATATGTTTAAACTGTACCTGCTCTTTCAATCATGAGTTCATTCAACCCTTTGTATTATGGAGGTACTCTCTCATTTAATTGTTCATATAGTTTCTTTATTTTCAATGCACATCTCTGCTCTATAAAGTGACGACTCACTTTTCCTGTAATAGCTGCAGGTGACCTTTGCTGTTATAATTTCTTGATATTTGAGTTTGTATTAACAATGTCAAGGTTTGAATATTTTTTCTTACTACATACATTTATTTTTTAATTTTACATTCTTTTGTAATCTGTGCATAAAGTTGGCATTCCTGTGCCTTGATGTCAGACTGGCCATTCTTTATCCAGACATCAATTGTTTTGGATTGCAGGCTTTCTCAGTGAATTGTGTGGTATTTGTTTTGCTTCCACCACAGGAATGCATCTTGATACACTCATTGCAAAAGTGAAAGTGGATAACAGCGCTCAGATTCTGCTGCTCAGTGATCTGTGTGTGTTGCCTCTCACTCACTCGGGGGAAGAAGAATGAAAACAATTTCTTTTTTTTTGTGTGGGAAGACTTGCCATGACACAGTGACTTATGGTTTTATGAGTGCATTTGTTGTTTTTCTTTACCATCAAATGCCGTAAGGGAAAATAAGGACATTAAATGAAATATTGATAGTAATTTCTTGTTCTTGAAATATTACTCTGGATTTCTCTTACTGCTTTTATTTCCTCCGAACATGTGGTTATTTTTCAGGTAAGAATATGAATTGACAGATTTTTAATGAATAATGTACATGTTTGTGTGCATACATCCTGGTATTGGCTGAGTCATGAAGCCTGCCTCTGCTGGGCCACTCATTGTTCTGTTCATTATGGGGTCACCCACCATGAAGTTTTCTTGGAACTTAACCCAGTCACCAGGCACATGATTAGAGAAGTCTCATTGCTGTAGAGACAAGGCATAGTGAAAGATTAACTTGTATGATTTGCCTTCTTAAATTGTTTCTTTTTGTTGCATCTTCCATTATTCTCATTCTCTGTATTTCTCCTGGAGTTCCAGCTGTTTATCTCTTTATTAATCTCCATTCAACAGACACTTCTCAGGTTTTGTTATTAAACCTGTCCAGTGCTAACATAAATTCACCTCATCTCACATACCTACACTCAATACCACTGCCATGAATGTATAATAGCAACTTAAGAATAAATAGATTAAATAATCTAAACTATCAGCTTGGATTACCTCATCTCACAATCTGTAAGGTTCACTAGGCTATCCCTTTTGCTCACACAGGCCATTTTAGACATAGAGTTTGTTAATGTCTGTGTCTCTTCATAATACAGACCATCTCACTTTAACATCATCAAGTTCACTGAGGTATTCTTTATCTCCACACAGGCCATCTTGGACACACAGCAGCACAGCATATCCTACACCCTGTCCAGGAACCAGGCGGTCATTGTGGAGTACCAGCTGGATTCCGAGACAGATATGTTTCAGATTGGGCGCTCATCTGAGACTCCCATCGACTTTGTGGTCATGGATACAATACCTGGCGACAAGCATGGGGAGATGAAGGTGAGTGAGTACCTGACTACCTAACTGGCTGGTAGGTGTGTGAGTGGGATGAGTCAGTGGACAAGTCTTTAAAGATTAGATGAATATGATTGTGTTGGTGACCTTGGAAGTGATGATGAATATGCATGAAAAGGAGAAAGTTGAGTGTGATGGTAAACTTTGGTAGTTGTGTGTGTATTTGATGTGTGTTGGGAAGATGTGACCATGTAGGGAATTGTTTGATGGTTTGTGTGTGTGTGTGTGTGCGTGTGCGCGCATGCGCGTGTGCATTAGTGACTTGAGTGACAGCTTTTGTGGTGAATAAACACACACACACACACACACAGGGCCCGGTAGCTCAGTGGTTAGAGCGCTGGCTTCACAAGCCAGAGGACCGGGGTTCGATTCCCCGGCCAGGTGGAGATATTTGGGTGTGTCTCCTTTCACGTGTAGATGCTGTTCACCTAGCAGTGAGTAGGTACGGGATGTAAATCGAGGAGTTGTGACCTTGTTGTCCCGGTGTGTGGTGTGTGCCTGGTCTCAGGCCTATCCCAAGATCGGAAATAATGAGCTCTGAGCTCGTTCCGTAGGGTAACGTCTGGCTGCCTCGTCAGAGACTGCAGCAGATCAAACAGTGAATTACACACACACACACACACACACACACACACACACACACACACACACACACACACACACACACACACACACACACACACACACACACACACAGGAAGTATTGAAAGTGAATAAATGGAAAAATTGGATAGATATAGGCATGAAAACAGAACAACACTGGTTGACTCATTCTCTGCACCATCACACCACTCATGCACTTCCCCCGCAGGTCACCCAGAGTACAATAAGTAGATTCGCATGCCGGATCATCGCTCACCGCACGACGCGCACCACTCAGGTTTACGCCGCTGGCTTTGACTCCTCCCGCAACATCTTCCTTGGGGTGAGTGACAGACCAGTTGATCCTCAGGTCAGGGAAGAGCAAGTCTGTTTTTTTTCTGAAAGGGGCTGAAATTTTAACTATAAGACCTGTATTTTGTAAACTTTGGGCTCTCATAAGATCTGTTATCAAGAACTACAAAGATGATTAGAGATGATATGATTGTTTTTCTATTCATGATGCAGAATCTTTTCTGAGCTACCTAGGGAATAATTAAAGGGTATTAAAACAGAATCATGAAAAACACTCTTGAAAAAATATACAACTTTCACAAGAATCTGTTCTAAGTATGAGACAAGGCAATAAAATAAAACACACAATTGATGAGATCAGAGCACCACACCTTGACACTCACAAGGGAGACATTAGGTGAGACGGCTTCCTTCCACAGGAGAAGGCAACCAAGTGGCAGAACAACGGGGAGATTGACGGCCTGACCACCAATGGTGTGCTCATCATGCACCCGCCCACCCAGTTCTGTGGGGGGGAGGCTAGGCCGGGCATCTGGAGAGAAGTGTCTGTTGGGGGGGGAGTGTATGCGCTACGGGAGTCTCGGTCTGCGCCTCAAAAGGGGAACAAGGTGAGTAGTGGTGGTGGTGGTGGTGGTGGTGGTAACTGCTGTGTCAATAGGTCTGCCACAATAATGACCTATGACTTATGTTCTACTCACTGATTGGTCTGCATATTCCCATCTAATTTTTAAATATACAGCAAACTAATGTGTTTCTCCCAAAACCTTCATGAAAATATAAGATATCAAACATCCAAATAAAAATTATCTTCTATCTAACAAATAGATGATAGTTTTTGAGAATAAAGTCGATTTTTATTTATGCTCCTATTTTAATTTTACATAATTCATATCATTTTGGGCTTTTTGCACACAATGAAAATGTCCCCCGTAAAATGACAATGATTCCAACACCTTAGCCTTCTTTGTATACAGATTGAAGAAGAGACTAATGTACTACAAGACGGGACGCTAATAGACCTGTGTGGTGCCACGTTACTCTGGAGGTCTGCTGAAGGCTTAGGGAAGTCTCCGGTGAGTCAACCTGCTGGGGAAACACTGTACATAGAGTTGTAGTAGCTGGGAGTGATTAGAACTTTTGTATCATTGAAAAGTGTTGTAATAAAAACTTATACATTTTTTTATTTTTATATTGTTCTTATTATTTATGTTCAAAATGATAATAAGAGACTATATTTAAAGTATCTAACATTGCAAAGCTCATTTTCAAACTTTTCTTCCATTATTGCTGTTGTATAGACCAAACGACACCTTGAACAAATGGTGGACGAGCTGAACGCGGGTCGCCCCCAGTGTCCCGTGGGTCTGAACACACTGGTCATTCCCCGCAAGGCCACACTCACATCCACCGAGAAGCAGCCTGTGGTGTACCTCAACTGTGGCCACGTGCAGGGGCTTCACGAGTGGGGTCACGAAAAAGACTCAAACTCTCACACCTGTCCCATGTGTCTTAAGGTAAACCACGCACTTGTCACACCCTTCCAATCTCTCTCACCATCTCTCACTTCATGCTCATCTGATCACTCTTGCTCACTCTCTCTCTCCATGTCTTACTTCATAGATAAGTCCACTGCAGCCCATTCTTATTTGGTGTGAGGAAGGAAGTTTTACAATCAGGAGGGAAGCTCTTTTTTTTTTGGATTAGTTCCCAGAAAAGAAAGAATTTTGTTTCCGTCACTTTACACTGTTAGATTTTTTTGGTACATTTCTATTCATTAAGATAGTTAAAAAAGAATAGTTGTTTTTGGTTATTTTAAAGTGATGGACCTAGTAGATTTTGTTGATTAAAGCACTGAGTTTTGGACTCACCTGTGTTGATGTCTTGACAGGTTGGGCCCGTTGTCAAGTTGTGTATGGGAATAGAACCAGCATTTTACGTCGACAGTGGTCCTCCAACTTTCTGTTTCAATCCCTGTGGACACATGGCTTCAGAAAAAACTGTGAGGTGAGCCTGTTGTTGAAAACGGAATCTTATGAAAACTGAGGTTTGACTGTACGTGGTTTGAATAGATCTATGGATGTTGTACTAAAGCCTTGTCCTTTATCATTCCCTTTCAGGTACTGGGCTGCAGTACCCATTCCCCATGGGACTAATGGGTTTCATGCCGCCTGTCCATTCTGCGCCTCACCACTGGAAGGTGATGCGGGGTTTGTCCGCCTCATATTTCAAGATAATTGCGATTGAATTCCCTCCCTTTGTACACTATAGTATTATATATGGACATCCTCCCATAATGTATCACCACCCTTCACTTTATTTTGCACTCTTGCATATTTGTTAACGATGCTGGGTATAGAAAGTACACCTCAGATATCACTCTTGTATCATGAAATCTTGTGTTCTTATGCAGATTAGTAGACTACTCTTCCTTATAATGAATAACATGTAATCTGCAGCCACAGGGGGCACCAGTGTTAATGTCTGACAAATTACAGAACTATGCATCACATGCAGCTGACCCTTTGCTCATGACCAAAGCATGCAAATTATTTATGATAATCGTAGATATTTGTGAATCTCCTTAAACTTTAAATTACGGTTCAGTACATTGTATTATGTTCCTGTATTGAAGGAGCTTTTGCATTTGTGTTTTAGTGAGACAAAAAGCCATTGTGAAGTTGCTTGTCTTGCTGAAGTTGATGCCAGTATTGATTCACTTCCCTCCACCATAGGAAGGTAACACCCCCATTGCTGTCTTGCTGCAGTGCTGAACTTGTTGAGTTGATCTTCCTCCCAGTTACCTCAAGATGGATTATTAATGTTGCTTTTCAAACCTTTACATTATTGCAGAAGAAGAATGCTTGATATACATATTGCTGTGCAAACATGGTGCTTACCCCAGCACTGGTGCCAATTAATAAAGCTTGTAAGCCTGTTCACTCATATATTAAACATTTTTGAGGTAACTACAGGCCCAGTGAGACACCTTGGTCAGGGGAAAGGCATGTTGCCTGTCTTGCCCCCCACCAGCAGCTGCACTGCTGGGATCAAGTTAGTCACTGAGGGACTACTGGTGGAGCTATGCAGGTGAGGCAGTCCTTGGCCAGGCAGCTGTCCATGCATAAACCATGTTGAGGAACTGTCCAGGAAGAAAGTTGTTTTGCTTCAAATGGTTATTTAATTATGTCAAATTCTAAGTGCATATCTGATTGAAGGTTATCTTGTTTTAAGAGTGCAATATTGTCATGTACTGGTGAAGAGGTGGACTGTCCAGTTTTATCTTTGTATTTATGTTGTTTTGAAGCTATGAATATAATGTGAGTCATGAGAAGTGATCTACTTGTTAAGTGTATTTTGTGTGCCTGATACTATGGGTCCGGCCTGTAGATTGCTCTCAGTACACCTCTCTCTGCATCCGCTGCTCCCGTGAGCTAGACAGGAAATGAAGGCATTCTGCTTTGCAACTGGCCTGAGGATGAAGCTGAAATTACATCATTTTTAGGTTGTTTAAACATCTATATATTGGCATTCTTCCATTGTGGCATTTAGGGAAGAATTTGCTGTCATCATTGTTATAATTTTAAGCTAGAATAACTTAGGACCACTGATAATGACCTAGTGATGACTTGTGTATTGCAGTACATGACATTTAGAAGTGTGTTGAGGTTCCCATGTGTTTAGTTCATTGTGTTACATTAAGACAGGAAACATGATTTGATGTAATGCGAGGTATGGAGCCTGTGGCCTTACTCTCCACTGGGTGAGGAGGGATTCTTCTGGGATGACCACAAATTAATTTTAAGAACGACAAGACTTATGGGACGTGTATTATGAAACAATGGAGAGGACGCTTTCAGAATTTGACATAACCCTGAAAGTGGTGCTTCTTTAGTAGTCATGAATCCTTTGTGTGTGTGTGTGTGTGTGTGTGTGTGTGTGTGTGTGCTCGTGTGCGCTAGATGAGTGACTGCAGCACCTGAAGGCTTGCTTATCATTTATAACACTGAGAAGCTCCTGTGAAAGAATATGGGCTTCAGTTTCTGCTAATTATGTTCCAAATCCACCAAAATGTACTTTTGAGCTCTGGAAGAGTTTGATTTTCAAATGGAAGAATTTAATTATTATTCATGTTTGTTGACTGTCTTGCTGTGTACCATGTATTCAGAACACCCTTTGCAGTGTTATTAGTGTGGTTGTTCACACACATAGACCTCTCAGGAGTATGTACTGTAGTTTCTTCCTAATGTAATATTTCTTTATTTTTGAAGGCAGTAATGATTTGTAGTAACAATGTTCTCACTCAGGCTGCTGCTGTAATTCTTCCAGCACTAATTCAAATCACTTTTCATACAAGGATACTCATTTGTTAAGGCATGTTGTTGCTTATTGTTGAAAGTGTAATTAAAAGGAGAGACTACTTATCAAAAATGCATACAGTTGCAGAATATAATTATGACACACCTGTATTATAGGAGACATAGCATAAGTATGACTTGTTAGAAGAAATTATAGGCTGACATTTCAAAAATCTAAAATTCTTGTTATTAGGTTTTCTTCACAGACTTATTTATCCTTTGTTATGTCATTTGATGTGTGTGTGTGTGTGTGTGTGTGTGCATGTGTGCATCTGTGCACATGCATGTGGCTGCACTAGTGTGCTTGGGTGTTCATGCTTGATGAGAAAGTTAGGACACTTAACTGAACAGAATAACAATAAGAAAGTAAACTTTATTTGGAGCAAACAGCAGAATGGGGATCAGCAAAATCTCATTAGACCATTGGCAGGAAGTTGTTTGTTGGTGGCCTTGTGCAGATGAGGATCAGTAAACATATCAGCTTCAGAGAATGAGAATCCATAAGATTTGAGTTGGCAGTGGTGGTGGTGGTGGTGGTGGTTAGGTAGTCCCTCAGGCCAGTACCCTCCCAGTGATGGCAGGACCACCACTCTGTCCAGTCCCAGAAGTAAATGTTTTATATCACAAGACCCTCTGCTTACCATTACTGCTCAAGCATTTTTACATTCCTGTTTAATTTTTCCTGTCCACTTCCTCGGTGGCCTGTCTTAGCACTTGACCCAATCTATTGGTCAGGATGTAGCTGAAGACTTTGATCAATACCAAGTAGTGATGTTTTAAATAGCTGTGTACTAAGTCCATTCTAGAAGTTTGACCCATA
Source organism: Portunus trituberculatus (assembly GCF_017591435.1). NCBI lineage: Eukaryota > Metazoa > Arthropoda > Malacostraca > Decapoda > Portunidae > Portunus > Portunus trituberculatus. Next base: position 15,441,247 of record NC_059281.1, read on the forward strand.
GACCACTGGAGAGTGGGGAGCCCAGCCTTCAGGTGTCACCATGTTTGTCTGCTCACAATTAGCATTTGGTTTTCCTGAAGTCAGTTTTCAGCTATGAAAGTTGTGCATCATTTCAAGGAACAGGTGTTGTATATCAAAAAACAATGTACACACATTCCAGCCTGCAACTGCAACAAGCATTTGCAAGCTTTGAAATGTAAAATGTATCTTTAGGCAAGTGAGTAAATCATGATTGTTGGACAACAGTCATGTATGTTCTCTTTAAAATTATTGAAGCTAAAAACGCTAATTGGATGCCAACACATCACCAGTAATCATTGTTGAGTGGGCTGCACAGTGTATCAAAAACACTTCTTCAAACATTGGGAGTGATGTGCCAGTGTGAGCGGGAGCAGTTTTCTCCCCGTTGTTGTTAGTGTGGGAGGTCTGTTGCTCCAGCACTACTGAGAGGCTGCAGGTGGAGCTCTAGTGTTCTTGACTCATTGGGGAGTCATAAGTTACCCAGTTAGGCTGTACATAAAAAATGATGTCCCTTTGTACTGATAAACTATTTTTGTACTCAGATGTGGAACTTAGAGGTAGTCATTACAATGATAACTTACTACATTACTTGTATTACCTTGCATGTACATCATCTTTGTGAGTGGAGGTCTGTTACTGGGAACCTTTGCTTCAGGAGTGAATTAATTGACTTGTACTGCAGAGCCCCTCAGCTTTGTGAGTGCAGGACCAGGATAACTAGGAGATAGGACCAGGAAAGTGCCAAGCAAGGTAGAGGACAATATCAAACTAGGAAATCAGGATTAATTTAGTGGATGTCATGCATACACAGAGATGAATTGTTCTGTGTGTGCATGTGTTAGTGTGTGTTTGTGTGAAGGCATAGTTATGTAGGCAAGGAAGTTGCTAGTAAGCCTAGGTGTTGGCACTTGAAAATTAGAGATAACCACGTGATACGAGTAAGACTGTGAAGGGAGATTAGAGCCACGAGGGAGTGTTGGAGCTGAGATGAAAGGACCTCCTTTTGACCTTACCAATGTACTGCAGGCTTTTAGGTGTAAAGCTACATATTTCCTTTATTGGATAAATATACTCTTTCTGTATCTAGTCCAGCTCTTGGTTATCCAGAAGGGGGAAAAAGATTATTTGTATATACAGTGAATAGTGGAATTTAGCAGCATGTTACGTAGGGAGCACTGCTGGAGAAGTAAAGGGCATTCATATTTGTATTAGTCTTGAGAAAATACAATTCCATAAGATGATCATGCTATCAGAGTTTTTTTTTTTATTAGCTTTGTACACACCTATCGCACACTGATGGGGCATCGTGTTGAGGGAAGAGTTTGAGTGCAGTCATTGTACAGGAGAATGGAACTGTGCATGTTATTTTTGTCAATTATGAGCTCATTAATAACAGGAAAACTGGATAGTGTTTGCATAACCCTGCATACATTATGTAGACTAAAGGCGTACATAACATTTGCTTCTCTTGAAAGTAAACTATTGCAATCTGGAGTGATTCTTGCAAGATACATGTGTGAGAAACTACCCATTTGATAACTTAATGAAAATGAAAACTGTGTTATATGATTATTTCATTTAGCCTACAATAATACTTAATTCTCTTACTATATATTCCACACATAACATATCAACATGACCTCTGAGGGCCACTTCATTTCATACAGATCACTATGCACAGATACCAGCACATGATGCCTTGCCAATCCTGGCCATACAATTTCTCTGTAGCAATACTTGATAGTCCCACACCAGGTGAAGGCTCAGTTTTTCCTTTGATTGGTTCAGCTACCTCAAAAACTAACCCTTTAGGCTCCACACTTGACCTCCCTCTCCCCCCCTTGCCCACATGTTGTCCCTACTCATGATCAGAGCTTCATCTCCCTCTCCACTACCTTCCATACATACACACACACACACACTGCATAGTGTAGTGGTTAGCACGCTCGACTCACAATCGAGAGGGCCGGGTTCGAGTCCTGGTAAGCGGCAAGGCAAATGGGGAAGCCTCTTAATGTAGCCCCTGTTCACCTAGCAGTAAGTAGGTACGGGATGTAACTCGAGGGGTTGTGGCCTCGCTTTCCCTTTGTGTTGTGTGTTGATGTGATCTCAGTCCTACCTGAAGATTAGTCTATGAGCTCTGAGCTCGCTCCGTAATGGAGAAGACTGGCTGGGTGACCAGCAGACGACCGAGGTGAATTACACACACACACACACACACACACACTGGCTGGGAGCAGGATGTCAGTCTGGGTCCAGCTGGTGGGCTTCCTTATTGATGACAAAAGACAAGGCAACACACACACACACACACATGAAAGACAAGGCATGGACACACACACACACACACTCAGGCCAGGAGTGAAGTGTCAGTCTGTGTCTAGCCAGTGGGCTCCCGTCTTGATAACAAAACACAAGACAATACACACACACTGGTCGGGAGTGGAGGGTTGGTCTGGTCGTCCAGCTGGTGGGCTCCTGTCTCCCACCTTGATAATGAAAGAAGGCAAAACACACACACACACACATCCACCAACCCTACACCTTCACGCCGGGAGCGGGAGATCAGTCTTGGTCCAGCTAGGGGTGAGGGTGGGACGCTTCCCACCTTGACGTCACAAATATACGTTACGTAATTGATTTTGAAAATGAGGTTTCCCAGAAAGGGAGCTGCATACGAATGCTATAAAAATTCTGACTTGGTATTAATCAAAAGTAATTCCTAAAATATGGAAATATTGGCAGGATGAGGAATAATAAGAAAATTTTAGAAATATATATTAAATAAAGTGTTGGAACTTCAAAATACATAAAAACAATTCTAAAGCCCGCCAGTTTCATTCAACAGGATCAATTACGTTTTTTTTTTTAATTACCTCTATCATTTCGATATATGAAAACCTGGAAACACGTTGAGTTAGAAAATAAATATTTAATAAATGACTTTTTTTTTTTTACAATATCAACAGGACTACAAATCACGTAGAGTACACATATTAACTTTTCATGAGCCCTACACACGTTTCTCATCCTAAACGTACTTCTGAATACACAAGCACTTCGCTATAACCTCAAATAAAAAAAAAAAAAACCGGGGTAATTTTTTTTTTTACATATTTTTGCTCTCATTCAAGTCACAAACACCCTCTAAGTCACGGCATTTCACTCAGCTCAAGCATGTAAGACATGTAAAACACAACGAACTATCATTAGAAATCCTTAAAAGGTACTTGTGGCTCGCTCGAAATAAATGAACTGAGACAAATATATATATATGTATATATATATATATATATATATATATATATATATATATATATATATATATATATATATATATATATATATATATATATATATATATATATATATATATATATATATATATATATATATATATATATATATATATATATATATATATATATATATATATATATATATATATATATATATATATATATAAATTGGTGTAAGTCGATGATCTGTGGTCGGCGAAGAATTTCGGCAGGAGCTGTCTTAGCCCTTTTCCTCCCATACATTTCGAATATTAGTTCTTCGTCTTCAATCTCTTCAGCTAAAAGATATTTAATTAAAAGCCTTCGTTTTTTTACTTAGTTTACTCAAAGCCATTTTCACTCACGCCACGTGATGCTTTCTCCTCAACAATCGCACAAACACTGACGCCATCGCTGCATGCAAAAAGGTCTACCAGCGATGATCGCAACAATCGCTGCATGCAAAACGTACCTTTACCTGGGTGGCGCGGCGCGGCTGGGGTGGAGAGGCGAGCAGATCGCTCTCTCACGCCTGGCTGTCTGCTGCTATAGCACCCACTCTCACTCAGCTCAGTCACACAGAGTGGGGGGAAGGAAACACTTCTTCCTTATTTTCTCTATATTACAGCAACTATACACGAGTCACCGGGAGCAGGTGGCGGCGGCACACAGGACGGGGCAGGGGGCGGCAACAAAGTACGGGTAACACTTTGTTAGTTCATCAGGCACTTCAATGTCTCTCTGTCTCTCGTTCACTCTCTGACTGCTCCCCAGAGTACGATTTGTTCCTTCGAGGTCTCTTGCTACACTCCTTCCTCTGTCCTCGTCGGTGCCACACAGTGCCCCACAAACCACGCCTCCTGTGCCGTCGCACCTGCCAGGCAATGTCCTTACGAGTCTATTTCAGCTTATTAGGTAACGCTATCTACCTTAACCGCTAAACCAATATATCCCTGATAATGCTGGCTACAAGCAATTCACACATGCATGCATTTATTTACACGGTACCGTATGACAATTATCCCAGGGCTGGCCAGTGCCCTCACCCATACACACACACACACACACACTCTTATCTCCCCGTGACCTCCGGGGTCACATCTCCGTCATGGAGACCTAGCTCAGCGTCCCTTCCATAAGGTGTGACAGTTTCATAAACACGAGCAACCAACACCTCGCTCACTCTTTAGCTAAAGTCTGCACATATGTACTCATATGTACTACCCATATGTACTCTCTTATGACGCTGCTCCACACTCACACAGGCACACGTACATATCTGGGAGGCTGCTGCAATACACCTTCGCAACAATATCATTATTTATAAATGGGATACGGACAATCATCATTACTATATTTATATATAACAATGTATCGGTTATGGATCTATTTCTTAAAGTCATTGGGTCCCCAGTTATGCCAACTGACTAATAAGCCAAGGTAGCTAATGAAACAGAGCAGTGGCCCCTGAATGACAGCCAGGCACCACGTTCTCCCACAGTGGAGGTAAACACAACAAGGTCTGGCGGTGGTGGTGGTGGCGGTGGTGACATGCTGGCTTCCTCTGTGTTCTGCAAGCCCCACACCGCCCCCCGCACCGCGCCCTGGCTGGGAAGGCGCCTGTGAGGTGCTGGGTTGACATGTGACGTGATGAGTAGCCTTAGTATCCCCTGTGGCAGCTGACAGAGTCCACCCCCCGGGGCCCCTGAGGTGAGTGCGGGCTGGTCAGGGCTGTGTGGGTGGGGGCAGAGTGGGGGTAGTATTGAAATAACGTTTGCATTTTTTTCATGGAAGAGGGGAAACTGGCCAAGGGCAACAAAAGATAAAAAAAAAACTTTTGCCAGTTCCCTTTCAGGTCAAAGGGTCAGCTGAAATAAAGGAATAAATGTCTTGAAACATCCCTGTTAATTAATAGGTCAAGTCTTAGGAAGATGGAGGGCTGAATTAATTTAGCTTAGGTTTTGAAAATCTTCCTTTAATGTGATTTTGCATTCTTTTGGAACACTATTCTGTTTACTTCTTCATGTCTTGTCTTGTGTCCTACTGTGTCCTCGTAATGCTGGCTGTCCTTCTTGGCTTGTCTAATGCCTTTACCTTTCTTTCATCACATATTTGTACATCCTGATTGCAACTCTTCTTGATGTATGTGGCTTAGAAGGTATGAGTGTGATTAGTTAGGTTAGATGTAAATGACTTATGGCCTAAAAAGATCACGGCCTAAATGATTTTAACTTCATGTCAGGGCTGTGGTGAGTGAGGAAATGGATGAAAGACACACTTTTCATAGAACCTGAAGACATCAGAGTTTTGAGTTGCTGAGCAGAGATAGTCAGCATAGCTTTTACAGGTGCACTCCTAAGAAGAGAATAATGAAAAAGGAAACTGTTGTGAATCCCATGCCTTACTGATTACACTTACACAATCACCAAGACTAGTTTTGGTTGGCTTTCACTGTCCTGTCACTGCAACACAAAAGAATAAGTATGAAACTCACACTTTGCAGACAAAATGAAGAAATTAAGGCGAGTCATAGGATCTGTAGCAAACTTGACCAGCGGCAGGAGTGAGGAACAGCCGTCAACTAGCACCCCAAAGCCCAGCGCTCTGTCAGCCTCCCGTAGGAGCGTCTCAGGACCACTACATGAAACAAGGTGTGTGCCTGCTTCATACTGGTTGGGGATTGGTAGTGTCAGAAAGGTGACTCAGATTTTTGGTTTCAGTTTTTACTATTAATGGTGAGCTTAAAGTTTAGAAAGACAACTCAGATTTTTACTATTGATGGTGAATTTAAAGTTTCAGTTGGTGTTGATGTATTTTTATGATTTTGTTGTATGATTATGTGTGTATTTATTGGTAGAGTGCTTTTGTTTGAAACTTAACTTGAAGTACATCTATCTTACTCCAGCAGTCCCCAGAGAGGCTCCTACTACAGCTATGAAACCCAGTCATTGGATTCCTTCAATAGCGGGCTGTCCTCCGGCACCTCGCAGGTTGACCCATACAGCAAAGGTGGACAAACATTTCACCAAGCTGCACAAGTGGGCCTATCTTGGGGACACAAACAAGCTCAAGAAGTTCATTAAGAAAGTAAGTCTTAGAGAAAAGCTAAAATTTAAAATAAGATTGTGGGTGACTGAAGAGATAATATAACCATATGTACTGGGATAATTAATTATTATGGTTATTTATGTACTGTAGAGGGAGTGCCATGTGTAAGCTGTATGTACTCTCATCATGCAGGTGCCTGTAGATGCCCAGGACAGTGAAGGCAAGACTGCCCTGCATCACGCTGCTGCTCAGGGCCATGGTGATGCTCTGCTCTTCCTCCTGGGCAGTAAGAGCAATGTGGAGCTGAAGGACAATGCTGGCATGACTGCCTTCCTCAGGGCTGTGGAAAGGAGCCAGCAGCACATTGTTCAGATGTTGCTCCAGAGAAGAGTGAGTACTACTTCTTTTGTTTCAGAATGCAAGACTCAGAAATGTGACCAGATTTCAAACTGGACCAGATATAGATTAATTGACCTCAGGAGTCTATCATTGAATAAAATATTTATTTTGCCTTCATTTATATTAAGTCACTGGTATTGTCATGCACTTATTCTTGCTTTCAGGTTGATATGAATGTTGCTGACTACCAAGGCAATAGCAGCATTCATCTGGTAGCCAAGACAGGAGCAACAGATCTCCTCATCATGCTGCTGGAGTGTGGCAGCGACTGTGACACCCCCAACACTCTGGGCCGGACCCCTCTCCATGTGGCCTGCACTGAGAACCAAGAGGAGGCAGTGGAGGCTCTTCTGAGGCACGGGGCAAGTGTTAATGTGGCAGACAAGGAGGGAGTGACGCCTCTCATGGTGGCAGCCAAGCTAGGCAGTGTGCCCTTGGTGGAAGCTCTGATAGATAATGGTGCCAACATCTCTCCTGTGGATGCCAGCAAGTGGACAGCTGCTGACTATGCTCGCTTCACCAACCATAACCAGCTACATCACCGCCTCAAGACACTTCTCGACAAGGAAGGGGGAGTGTCCTTGATTCCTCAGGGTTTGCTCAGCGTGAGTGATGAAGGGAGTGACCAGACGGACGGTGCAGCCGGAGGTGTGATCAAGAAGCCCTGTGATAACGAGGAGGAAGATGCTGCTGACAATTCCTGGAGTGACACTAGTGATGTAAATTCTGTCAAGGAGAAACCCAAGCTCAACCTGACAAAGTTTCTTCCATCATCTGATGAATCCACTGAAAACGTTGTGCCTGCCATCACAGAACCTCCTGAAGGTGCCATGGGTCCTCCCAAGCCTCCCCGTCTCTATGCAAGCTCCTCAAGTCTTGCCTCAGACAAGCTTGTGATAGGGAGGAGTGACGATGTGCAGGAAAAAGACGATAGTGTGAAGGACAACGACTCTTGGAAGTCATCTTCTGAGGATGAGAAGCCAAAAGTTAAAAACCTTGGACTGTTTATGGGAAATCTAGATTCTAGTAGTGAGTTAAGAAAATCTAAGGAGGATAGAGATAAAGACCCTATTATGAAATCAAGGGTTGGTAGAGATGATCTGATGCTGGAGTTAGGTCTTAATGACATGAATTATGAGGTGTCGGATGAAGATATTTCTTTTGAAGAGGAAAAACCAGATCTGCCTTTAGAGGGAACACCCACCAAGGATGCACTTACTCTCAGGAACAAGACCTCACCAGAGCACAGGCAGAGGTGTGGCAGTGAGTCTGAACACCCCTCACCATCAGCTAAGCCACTCACCTCAGACAGTCATCACTGTACCAGTCCTGAGAATAAAAGCAGTGTTAGATCGGTGTCCCCACCATTGAGCTCTGTAAGGAGTGGCAACAGTAAGTTCCTTGGCTCAGAATCTCCTGTCAAGTCCCCAGCTAAGAAGTCTCCAAAGAAGAGTAAGCTTCACCATCCTAAGTCCAGCACGTTTGACAGTGACAGTGATGAAGGTGGGTCTGCTTTGTCTCGCCCTCACCGGAGAAAGAAGCAGGAAATGGCATCTTTGAGCAAGCAGGTGGCTGTGGATGAGGACTCTTGGGACAGTCCTAAATCCAAATCACACAGTAATAAAGGATCAAGAAAGTCATCTAAAGACACCATTAGTCTTAGTCTCGATAGCTTGCCTGGACATCAAAAAACAGATAAGATGAGACCAAACAGTGGAAAACCTCAGAAGAGTACACAAGAAGCACAAGGCAGTGGTGTCCTGGCTGATGGTCTGCTTCCCCCAGCTGGTGTGGCCGGCAGCTCCCGCACCAGCACTCTGTCCACAGCAGTAGGGACCTTAGGCCGAGAAGGAACCATGCAGGAGGTGGAGGAGATGTGGGAAGCAAATCCTAGTAGGAAGAAACCAAAGTCTTCCAGTGGCAGTAGCAGCAGTCCACAAGATTCTGAAAGTTCTCACAAATTAGATGACAGTACAGGAAAATCAAGGAAAGAAGATACAGTGAGGGCAAGGATGGAGCATGTTATAATGTTGGTAGTGGAGAGAGAGAAACACATGTTGAGGTGGAGGATGATGGACATGGTGGTAATAATGCTGGTGAAAGTATCAAAATGGACGTGGACAATGGAGACACTGCCCACGATGTGAGTGACGATGACTTTGGCTCGAGTGGAGTGGAGGACTTGCTGGCGTCCAAAGTGAAGGTCACCAACCCTGCTTCGCATCCCATCAGTGCCGTCAGAGCTCTACTGCTGCCAAAACAAAATGTGGCTAAAGAAGAGCAGAGTTCAAAGGAAAAACACCAGCAGTCTGTCTCACCACAGAACAAACCCCAAGCCCTCAGGAAGCAGAAGAGTCTCTCACCCTCACCAAGGGAAGCAGACAAAAAACAAAGCACCAAAGAGGCTCAGGTACCTGCAGGGAAAATTCCATCTGTGGTATTTGATGCTGACAAAACAAGTAATAGTAAAAAGGAATCTACATCACCCTTTGCCCAGTCTTCCTTTGAGGTGGCGGGTGTGAGGGCACCACACAGGGATGCCCTGAGGAGTGGTCTGGGTGGCATTGTGCATAGTGATGAAGAGTCTGTTGGCCTGGACCACCTTGCCTCATCTCACAGCTTGGAGGAGGGAGAGGATAGGATGTCAGTTACCTCAACTGAAACAGAGGAGAGTGCTCACATCAATGCTGGGCTGAAGGACTCCCTGCTGGTGCCACTCTCAACCTTGCCTGATGTCTCCAATGTGGGTCAGCTGCAGGACCTGGTGAGGGAGCTGCGACTCAAGTTGGAGAAGGAGTTTGGCCGCAGGAAGGACTTGGAGGCTAGAGTCTCATCCTTAAAACAGCAAGAAAAACAATCGAGGCTTCTCAGTTCACAACAGGAGCTGAGTTCCCAGCAGATGCAGCAAGAGGTGAGCAGGGAAGTTTGATGGGGAGGAGATTTAAAAAAATGCTCAGTTACTTAAAACTTTCATTTTTGCAAGACAGTTTGTAACCAAATCCCTGTCACCAGATATCCAGCCTGGTGGCGCGAGTCAAGCAGCTGGAGTACCAGGGACGTACAGAGCAGGACTCCTCTCTCCTCAAGGACCACACCCTGCAGGATACCCAGCAGAGGTGTGGTGAGCTGGAGGAGCAGTGTGGGGCCCTCCAGTTGCATGCCCAGCAGCAGGAGCAGATGGTGAACTCTCTCATGGTTCAGTTGCAAACAAAGGAAAGAATCAACCTTACCTTACAAGATAAATTAGAAGAGCTTTCCTCTCAGACCAAGTGAGTTAACCAGTCTTGCAGTGGTTGCTGTATATTCCAAATTTGTCTTGGCTTTATCAGAATCAGAAGACAGACACCCTTACTCACTGCTCTTCACTGAATGATCATGTCTTCTCAATTCTCTCATTGACAAATTGGTTAGTGATTAATTTTCCTTTTCCTTCTGGAGACTGAGATAGGAAGAGGTGAGTTTATCTATGTAAAATCATAACTTACATTATTATTATGTTGCAGATATGTTTCTATGAAAAGTTGCCAGACGGAAGATTTCTTGATGGCCATTGCACCACGTGAGTCAGCACAAGCCCAGACTGATTGGGTATGTCTGAGTGGTGGAGAGGACCGGCAGACACAGACCACACCATCAGTGTGTGAATCATTTTCCCAAACAGAAGCAACAGATGTGGAAATGAAATTGAGGGATTTAGATTCTTCTCATGAACCAAAAGTGTATAGTAATGTTGAAACAAGAACTCAGGCCATACAAACTGAGCCTGAAAATATGAAAAAAACTGAATGCAGAGATATTTCATTTAGAGACAGAGGAACTCAGTATGAGAGGGTCACTATGGTGCATGCCAGTTGTCAGAACACCCCACAAAGAGCCTTCAAATCCTCTCAAACACAATGCGTGACAAAGGCTGCCTTTAGCCAGACAGATGGGGCTGGCCAGGATGGCTTTGGTTTGCAGAAGGGTAGTGTAAGTGACTCATCCTGTCAGACAGTCATCTTAAATAAACAGACTGGGAGTCAAACAGAAGCAGTGAATTTGGAAACTCCTGCAAATACCACCAATGTTGTGTCAGAAAGTAATTCACAGGTTCAAATGCTTACATCATCTCTGGAGAATGCTCTACAAGACATCTCACATGATATAAAATCTGTCTTGAGGTCCTCTGAAGATGGTCATGTGTCTGCTGTGGAGGAGATCAACAGAGCTCTCACCAGTCAGATGGGGATGCTGGCCAGCAGCCTCACCACCACACTGCAGCATACCTCAGACTCACACAGTCATGAGAAGCTGGTGGAGGTTCAGGAAGGAATTTCTCAGTTGCAGGACACATTGCAGACACAGATGGAAGTTGTAAAGGATCTGTCAAATGAACCTTCCCAAGCAGATCTGCAGAATCTTCACCAAACAGTTGAGAAAGTCAATCTAGATATGAAATCCAGCTTGGATAATCTTGGCAGCAGAATCACAGAAGCATTGCAGAATCAAGCATCAAGTCATCATGAACAGAAAGCTCTCATTGCTTCACTTGTTGAGCAGAAATATGAAAACAACAAAATTCTAACAAATCTCTCTGGTCAGCTTGACAAAAGAAATGATGATGATGCAGAAAGATTTCAAAATCTCAAGCAGCACATTGCTGCCCAACTCTCAGAAATCAAGAAAGCTATTGAGTTATCCAGTGTGTCAGATGACAGTGGTGTTTCTGGAAATTTGACCAGAGGTGTAGTTGAGAAGTTGGACTCCATAGAAAAATCCCTCATTGTTCCTGGTGGAAAAGGTTGTGTCTCAGAAGAGCTGTCCGGAGTGCAGTGTGGCGTGCAGCAGCTGTCTCGTGAGCTACACAATAACATGAAAGCACTTGAGGAACTGATCAAAGCTGTAAGCACCGACTCTAGACATAACCAATCTGCTTTAATGGAGCAGACCAAGACAATTAGTGACAGTAATGAACACCTCACAACACTTGTAAAGCTTAGGCTGTCCGAAGCAAATTCAGATCTCAGTGAGGCAATAGAAGAAAACTTTCGCATAGTTCAGGATCACCTGCTTCACCTCCAGCAGACTGTGGTGCAGAGGATCAATGAAGTGGCAGAACACATAAGTATCAGTGAGGACAAGAAAGCTTCCAATTTAACAAGGCAGATGATGGAGATAGTGAGCCAAGTGTCTGGTGTTCACAGTGGCCTTGCACAGCTGCAGGCCAGTGTGGAGCAGGCACGCAGCACACCCACACCGGGTGGCTTGGTGGATGAAGCTTTTGTCTCCTCCTTCAAGACCTACCACCAGCAAGCCTCGGAGAGCCTCAAGTATCAAACAGACAGCATTATTCAGCAGCTGGAGAAATTACAGAAGGATATCCACAGTGGTATGATGCAAGGACAGAACACAAAGGAACAGTCAGAAGTGAAGCTCTTGAGGGAAGTTGTCAAGGAGAAGGAGAGTGAGTTGTCCACGAGACAGGCTGCTTGGGAACAGATGCAGGAGAAGCTGAACCAACAGGTCTGTAAAAAAGGGGTTGTTTGAGTTTTCCTTTTTGTGGTAATGATTGATTGGTTGGTTGTGCTTTGATGAGGAGAGAGGTACTGGTAATGTGGAAGAAAGTAGATAAAACTTTAACATGCAATCATAGACCTGTCAGCTTGACTTCAATTGTAGGTAAAATAATGGAGTCAAGGAATATTAGAGAGCATTTAGATAGTCTGTTTCATCAAGTAGGGAACCATCTGTACATAATATTTGAAAATATTTTATTATGGTTTTCATTTTATTACAGAAAATTTCTCTGGCATCCTTCCAAAGTAAGGAGGAAGAGTGGAAGGTGAAGGTGGAGACTCTTCAGGATAAGATGCATGACTTGACCACAAGTCTGAGAGAGAAGGAACAAGAAGTGCGGCAAGAGGCAGCCAAGACCGCAGCTCAGAGTGAAGACACAGTCAAGCTACGTCAAGAGAACTTCCGCCTCTCCTCTGAGCATGCCAAGATGTCGGCAGCACTGCAGGCAGAGCAGCACCAGCGGCAGTGGTGTGAGGGAGAGCTGCAGGACCTGAAGAAAGCCAAGGATTTGACTGAGAAGAGGATAGAGGAAGTAATGTCCTTTGTACAGCAGTCATCTCTGCAGCGCACTCCCCCGACAGGCCGGGACACTGACGAGGATGACACCCTAACCAGCTGGAAGCAGGAACTGAAGAAACTTGAAGTGGAAAAGAAAAATCTTGAAGAGAGGTGCTTTGAGCAGGAAAGTCGGGCACGCCAACTAGAGGTGCAGCTGAGAGAAGTAGAAGTAGGTCTAGAACTAGAGAAAAATTCCAAGGTTGATCTAGAAAAACAGTTAAAGAAAGCAAAAGAGTTAGTGACAAAGCTGCAGAGGGAGGTGAGTGAGGTGAGGCAGCAGCAGGAGGCCATGCGGGACATTGAGACTCAGCAGACAGAGCTAGAGCTGGAGATCAAATCAAGGGAAGCTGCCATGGAAACCCTTAGGAAAAAACTTGAAGCTATAAACAAAGAGAAACTTGAGCTCAGAAACACCATCATGGAACTGAAGGAGGAAAAGCTTTCATTTGAACTGGTCAAGCAGGAAAAGGGATTTGCTGAACAAATGCAGAGAAAAACAGAAGAGCAGCTGCATGATCTTCAGAGGAGGATATCAAGAGATTACGTATCAAAGGCAAGTTTACAAGTCATGCAGAAGGAACTGGAAAACAAGTATCAGTTGGAATTGAGCTCCAAACTTGCTGAGTTGAACCTCATCATCCAGGAACAAAACAAGCAACAAGAATCGCTGACCAAGAGCAAACACTCCCGGGAGCAAGAACTGAAGAATGAACTCAGCAGGAAGTCAGAGGAGGTGATCCGACTGAATGCCAAGCTGAGTGTGCTCGATGAGCGAGGCGACACGTGGCGGGTGCGGCATGACCGGCTGCTGGCGCTCTACCAGCAGCAGGCAGACCTCAACCACAGCTTCACTACCACAAGGAAGCACCACGATGACCAACTCTCCATCAGCTTACAGGAGATAGACAAACATTTGAAGGTTGGTGGTGCCGACATCTTTCACTCATATAAGAAAATGGAGACAGCTAACTTAACTCATCACAAAATTTTCTGCTGATTTAAAGAAGGATTTGTTAAAATGCATATGTACTTTTACTCTCTCATTAATTGTTGTAGTGAAAACCATCACTCAGACCACAAACAGCTCAGAACTTCATAAAAACTTGCTCCTCTACTGATTGAATACTGTCTTTGTGATTTCAGACTCCACTGGCAACATCCTCATTCATTGGGCAGCTCACTCCTCCTGTGTCCCTGCAGCTTCCTCCCCCACCAACCAACATTGACAGCTACCACTACACTCATGCAGACATCCTGGACCGCACCCTGCAGTCCTATCTCAACTCCTCCACCACATCCAGGTACTGCCACCCTGTCATATACCACAGTGCTTGCCATCACATTTCACTTCACATTTCAGTGCCACACATTTTCATAATCAATGTTAATATGGTAAACAGTTTGTGACAATGAAAAAGATTACCCAATGATATAATCCCCAGAATTAGTAAGCAAAAATGTATTATAAAACCAATAATTAATTTACATCTAAAGAAAGAGTGATACTATATTAGTCAGAAAAACCTGTGAATGTAAGGAGGCAGGAAGTAATGTGTCTTTAATTCCACCAGGCACAGCGTCACTGATGACAAACCACAGGCCAAAATATCACCATTGCAGCCGTCCCCACAGCACAGCCAACACCACAGCAGAGTGCCGGATCTTGAACAGTCCAGGGATGAATATGTGGACCTTCTCAAGATGAAGTATGGAATTTAAGCTTCAGTTTTTCAGAAGCACCAGTGGCCTTATATTCCTGGTAATGAGGTTTGTATGTGTGTGTGTGTGTGTGTGTGTGTGTGTGTGTGTGTGTGTGTGTGTGTGTGTGTGTGTGTGTGTGTGTATTCCATGGTTTTGTTAGGGGATGAAGAAGTTGAGTGTAAATGTGTAGCAGCTTCAGGTTTGGTGAAGTTAATGAGCAAAAGGCAACAGTTTAATAATTGTAGAAAATGGGATTACAAATGGTGAAGCATAACATTTCTTAGTTTGTTAGGTTCTCAGGTTCTCTGCAAACCATCAAATGTTAACAAACCTGCATAGTGTTTGGTGGTTTGCAGACCTAGCACACTTGGATAACAGTCTGGATTGGGTGTTTACAAATCTGATACAAGAATAAGAGCAAGTTTTAAGGCCGGAACATTTGCTGTCTCATGAAGTGTTGGACCAAGAGATACATGTTGTCTCAGGATATGGACCAATTCTCTAGCTGTGCATGGTTTTTAAAGTACACTGAGTTTTATTGAAGATATTAATACTAAGGTGTGAGAGTGTATGAGTGTGTGTGAAGTGCCTCGCCATAGTAAAGGTGTCTGCATAGTATATAAATAGTATAGATTTCAGAGGCCTTTGCATGTTTTTATTATTATTACTATTACTATTATTATTATTATTATTATTATTATTATTATTATCATCATCATTAATATACTTAGCCTTAAGAGTATCATCATTATCATCACTGTCATCATTATCCCTCGTCACATACAAATCAAAAGGTGAAGGGTCCATATTTAGCTTTATTCATTGCCACCATTAGTGTCATTTCTCTCACTTATGTACCAAAAATGTTGTTATGGCAGGCCATGAACTATCCGTCTGTCTGTGCCTGGCATGGCTGACTTGTTCAGTTTGTGCATTTTCTGTAATTTTAAGGTCATCCTTGCTTGCCACATCAAAGAAACTTGCCATATATTTTAAAACCTGATGATATTCTAGAAGTAATGAAGCAGCATGTGTTTTGTAGACTAGGAGTGACAGGTTGACAATACTACAGGTAAATAAGTGCTATATCCTTGCCTTAGTGTAGGACTCTTTAGGGAGTTAGTGCCTTAATGTTAAGACTTGTTGGTGACATGAGCAGCTTTGATCCAGAGTATATTTCAGCACCGCCCACACAAACACTATTCACCTCTCATCTTCTGCCACCTAAAAATCTCTTCAACTGTGATATTATTGAA
Source organism: Portunus trituberculatus (assembly GCF_017591435.1). Classification (NCBI taxonomy): domain Eukaryota; kingdom Metazoa; phylum Arthropoda; class Malacostraca; order Decapoda; family Portunidae; genus Portunus; species Portunus trituberculatus. The sequence continues at coordinate 15,457,064 of NC_059281.1, forward strand.
TTAGATACTTATGATCTGATGTTAGTTTATTTTTGTGTTAGGGGGAGACAATGATTTACAAATCAGTAATGATGAAACATTTGAGGGACATTTTTTAGTTAATGCAATCTTGTTGGTCAGTATCAGTGAATCTCACCTTTTTACATGTGATATATATGAAAAGTTGTCTTAATATTTCCATTGTTCTGAACACTCAGCTGTAAATGACTTTTGGGAATCATAACAAGCCAGTGCCAAGACCATGGGCAATGCCTCCCTGGTGCACCTGCACAGGAAGGATTCCACAACTGTGCCATGTTTTTTGCCTGTGCCATAAACACAAGGGAAAGTTTAATTATCAAAGGAATGATTCTCAAAATGTGTTACAGGATATAGTGTATGATAACTTCCTGTGCATAATTTTAGCTTGCTGAAATTAAGTGTGATGAGTGTCAATGATGGTACTGGAGATGGCCATCATGTCTGCTTCTACCACCGTGACAGGCACTCTTTCACATATCCTAAGGCACACTTTGGGATGTTGCCAAACCAAATTATCTCAAGTTTAGTTTTAAGAAATAAATGCAACTGGAAATAGAATATAGCAAAATGAGAATGATTTGTTTAGTATTTGTAGCTTGAAAAGTGAGTCTCCTCTTAAATGCCTTGTACACGAACAAAAATGTGCCTGTCTGTTGAAATTTAAAGCCAGTTCATGTTAGAGACTTGATGGTGTACAACTCCATTCTGTGATATGCTATAGTAAGTACTGGTAGTATTTCCTCTTACTCTAAGGTGTTCTTGTTTTGTCTGTGCATTTGGTCATAACACAAGGGACCAAGCAACATGTCATCCACATTGCAGGGAGGCATGTTCGGTGCTGTTTTGTCTTTTAATAAGTTAACTAATAATATGTACAAGCCTCCACTTGTACAATGAAGAAAATGCATTTAATATTTTGTATTTTTATTGACACTATTGAAAGTTTTCTTAGTTGTGGAGTTTGTGGCAAATTTAGGCCATACAATATTATCACTCCATCCACATACATTTTTTTTTTTTTTTTCTATATATAAATCCTACCTTTTCCTCATTCATCAAACATTCTTAGCTCACTACAGTCTGATACAAATCACAGACCTATCCTGGTCAATTCAAATTCTAACTGGTCATATACATACAAACATTGTAATGAAATGGCTCTAATGAGATCAATAATGTGCATGACATTCCTATTGTGTGGTTATTGCTTCAGAACTACACACACACACACACACACACACACACACACACACACACACACACACACACACACACACACACGGATCACTGTTATCCACCTTATTTTCATATATCAGTTTTTCTTTGTGAAAAATTCTGCTGTTACAAATCGAAATGGTGATGTTTGACCTGTTCATGGTCTTACTGTCTTGCACGCTTCCCTTGACACAAGATCACAATTGAGTCAATGACTTGCACAGAATCAAATACTGTATATTTGATCCCATGATTGTACTGGAGCTACTTGAGGTATTCCATAGCATTCATGTCACATGTATGAAGTATACCTTAGTCCTATATACAGTACAAGCTTAGGTAGTGACAACTTCCTTCATGTCGACAATAAGATATTGAAAATTCTTAGAATGAGTTCCCACCACACAGTACAGTAATGTCACATCATGCTCATCACCTACACTGCACCACATACTCATTGTGGCTGCTTTCAAAAATTTAATAAAAAACTAGTGAAAATTGATCTACAGAACCTGAACACATCAAAATTATTGTAACAGACATGTGTTTACTCCTTAATCTGCTGAGGCTTCCAACATTTCTCTACTGAAAAAGGTTTATTTCTTGGTTTGCCAAAACAACTGTTTTGGGGCTCCCAACACTACTAAAAAAAGTTTCTTGCATCGTAGGGTTTCAGCAAAATGTCATCTGCTGACTGAAAGTGGAGACCTTTACATTGTATATGAAAATGTACCATATGGTGGAGATTCTACATCATTATTGCTTTTGGTTCTGTTATGCTAGTAGTAATTACTGCCAGTCACCTGGCCTGGACACCAGCTGCTCATTCAATGCAGGACTATTTTGAATGAGCCCACAACAGGTGACCTGAAGTCATTCAAACCAAATAAAATATTGCTGAAATTACAAGTGCCAAAGCAATTTCATTTTCAAAATCTCCACTCCACTCAATGGAAATTAGCCACCATCAGATTTGCATATGGTGACCTGCCATGATGAAAAGCATCGGCAGGTTTGAAGCTAAAGTGTAGCTTCACAAACAACATTATTCCGAGAGAAGCCTTATGAGATATGGAGTGTTAACACTTCTTGTGGTAAAACTTTTGGAAAAGACTGAGTGGGATATAGGTTTTGTCAGAGAACTGTAACAGCAGGTTGATGTGCAAGACCAGACTGTGCAGGAGTGAATCTTAAGCATGTCTTGGTGGGAGGTGAAGTCTGTCACTAGGTGACGATCATCCATCCTATGAAGAATTAGGCAGAGAGGAAGATACAATAGCAAGTACAAGTTGCTTTTGCCTTTCAAAATGTTCTCACATCAATATGATGCATAACTCACTTGTTTATAAACAGTTTGTAGTTAACTACTCCAAGAAGCACAAGAATTTACTACAAAGAACTTGTGCACATTGTCATACTGGCCTCTGCTCTCTCTTACAAGCCACCAACAAATTAACTAGTGCTACTTGGATTATGAGATAAATGGGAACCTTTCACAACCAAAACTCTCAAAATATACTTTCCAGATATTCTTTAAAAATAAATATTAAGAGGTATATAATATGGATACATGTATTATTCCTTTATAAATATTCTCCACTAAATATGTTCCATAATGTAGCTATAATTGAATATTTTGGACATTGCACATCACAAAATATGCATGTTGCCTTCCCTTGGTGGAGAAGACAGTCTCACATCCACATACATTAGTGAAAGACAAATGTTTCAAATACCAATTAATACTATAACTATTACAAATTAAGATAATTTGTTTTATAATTCAATGACACAATGAGCTACAACATTAAGGTTTCAATGTAATTTTAAAGCACAATCACTTTTACATTAGGTCAACTAAACATAAAAGCTGAAAGAATAAAATAATGGAAACAAACTTAAGAACATATATTAAAAGATGTGAAGGCAAAGCAACACATCTACATACACAACTAAGAAATAGAGCTATACAGCTGAATATCCCACTTAACTCTACTGCTTTATAGACTGTGACCAGACAGCTTTTTCTCTAACCTCTATGAAGTTACTAAGCTGTTGTGAGCACCAAAATGGAGAAAAGATAAAAAGAGAAAAGAAAACAAGGAAAACAATACATTTATACATTACTCCTCTAAACCATTGTCTCCATTTGTACCATCAGGCTCATCAATGTTAAAAGTTTCTCCATCCATCTGTGGACTGGTTCTCTGTATGACTGCCCCATCCAAACTCTCAGGAGTGAAAGGTGGAGTGTTCTGTGGAGGCGATGTGGCTGGCTGGGAGAGTGAAGGTGAGCTTGGTGGACTCTTTGGTACTTCCTGCTGTGTGATTAGTGGTGGGTCTTGCTGTGTGATTAGTGGTGGGTCTTGCTGTGTGGTTAGTGGTGGTGGCTGTGTTGTTAGTGGTTGATGTGTGGTTAGTGGTAGGCCTTGCTGTGTGGTTAGTGGTGTGCCTTGCTGTGTGGTTAGTGATGGTGGGCCTTGCTGTGTGGTTGGTGGTGGGCCTTGCTGTGTGGTTAGTGGTGGGCCTTGCTGTGTGGTTAGTGGTGGGCCTTGCTGTGTGGTTAGTGGTGGGCCTTGCTGTGTGGTTAGTGGTGGGCCTTGCTGTATGGTTGGTGGTAGTCTCTGCCAGGCTGCTGGTGGTACCCCTTGCTGGGTCAGTGGTGCTCTTTGCCAGGTTGTTACAGGAGCCCTCTGCCAGGCTGCTGGTGCTGCCCCTTGCTGGCTTGTGGTGAGAGGCCTCTGTTGCATATGAGGTGTGCCAGGCTGTGGCTCAAAGTTTCTCATGTAGGGGACAGTGTGCTCAGGCAGCGATGGGCAAGTCCTCAGCTGAGGGGATGGAATGGTGGGGATTCTTGAGGCCATCATTGGGTTTCCTGGGTTGGCCATCAAATGAGAAATTAGTAAAAGATGCTGTATAAAATTAAGTTATGTGATTTTAGAAGAAACTGTACAACAACTCGAACCTTTTTGCCCCTCCTGGGTGTTGCCTGCTTGCTGCAGCTGAGGTGGATGCAAGCCAACAATTTTGATGTAATTTGCAGGCACGAGTCCTATGTTCTTCCCATTGGATGCCAACAACCACCCCTGAAGACTTGGCTGCTGGTCTTTAGGTGCCAGAATAAGCTGCTGTCCAGAAACAAAGGAAAGCTCATTCCTTGTCTTTGCCTGAAATATCAATGGTACTTTTTAAAGTTTGCAGGATTCATAAAAATTCAGATATAAAGTTTTACACAGTGGCAGACTGATGTTGCTATTGTGAAGCATAAGTAGCTACTATTCTTATATGTTATTGTTGAGACATGACACATGCATGCACTGGCTTTTCTACCCTTTGGCATTGTCATACACGAATGGTTCCCTTTGCCTTAACAAAAGAATGCACTACAGACTGAGATACCAAGGTATTGTGTGTTTAGTGACCTGGAAGGGGTACTGTGCCACTGCTGCATAGTGCTCCTCTTGTCCCTTGATCCAGCCTTGTGCCTTTGACTTTGTGGGCACCAGTGAGGACAAGAGACGCCAGATGAGATAAGGGCCACCAAACACAACACCAAGGAACATCACTATTGGCCAGGATGACTTGGAGGCTTTGATGTCAGACTCTGTGATTTGTTGAGCACCTGGAAGACTGCTGCTGGCATTGCGCCACACTGACTCTAAGCTTGGGTCCTGAGATCGCAAACCTGCAAAATATAGTAATGATATTCCTTTGTCACCTTATTGAGGCATATATTATTTGTTACTACGTATTTCATGAACAGATGTGGAAGTGGAAAGTGAAGGGAAAATTATCCCAAAACTGTATAGCCATTATGCATCAAACAAAAACATATCTCAGCGTCAAGAAAAAAATGAAACGGTGACTCACCAATCAAATACAGGAGTCTGTGGTACAGCCACCGCAGTGTCCGAACGATGGCAAGCGCAGAAAATATTTGAGCAAAGTGTGACTTCATCCTGTTGAAGTGGTCAGCCACCCCAAGCACTGCACGGAATGTACTGGTGAAGCAAAGGCACAGTGAATAACTACAATCCACTTTCAATACTGGTGCTTCTGAATGACCGAATCATGAATAGGCCAAGGAAAGAAAGATACAGTAAATGTTAGTACAATTAATTTCTAACACTGATATTTCTAAATGAGCCAATCATGAACAAGTCAAAGAAATAAAGACAGTAAATAATCATACCACTCCATTTCAATGCCTGTGTTTCTGAATGAGCAAATCATGAATAAGACAGAAAGTTTGAAGCCTTGCCTGTAGACTGCATGGTATGTAGACTCCAGCATCATACTGACAGAACCAAAGGCGTGCACGATGCTTTCTATGCTCTGAAATGCTTGCCGGGAGCTATTCTCTGCTATCTGAAGAAACCTGGGCAGGGTACAAATATAAAATATTCAATGAATCTTACCTGGAAATAGCTTGACTTTGACCTGCAGTTGAAAAAAAATATGGTACTAATCTCAAGTCTGTCAATCTAAAACAACTAAAAGATGGTGCAGACTTCAACCTACCCGTTATCATCCGACATGTCCGGCATGCCACCCATCCCATACTGGCCATACCCCCTGTAGGTCCCCCCATACATCCCATTGCCATACATCCCCATGGTGTTGTAGCTGCCATATGCCGGGCGAGGGTATGTGCTGTAGGAGGTCATGGTGGAGGTGGGCCGGGGTGGCAGCGGTGGGAGGGAGGGACCCATGCCGCCCCCCCCTCCACTCCCCGGCACCATGTAAGGGGAGGCGGAGATGAATCTGAAAGTCATGAGGTTTGTCAATCTGCTGAATAGTGACGTTATATACCAATTAATTCAGCAACAGGCTATTCTGTGCAAATCCTGCCACTCATCCTTTCCTTTAGACTGAGTTGTCATTAAAGGCTCAACCAGAGACAAGCAAATAAAACCTCAATGAAAGTCAACACATTGCACCAGAAACAGAGTTAGATTAGGTTAAAATTTTGATTTTCTAAAAAAAATCTAGGGAGAAAATGACTATTTTGCAAAGGCAGGATCTACTTATTTTTGTTACCAATTTGTTGTAAATTTCTACCATCAATGTCAAAATGCAAGCTTGATAGCCAAAAAAAAAAAAAAAAAAAAAAAAAAAAGGTACCCCAAAAAGTACCCCCTTTAGCCCATAAATTCCTGTGAAAAGCCCACATGGTAAAAAAAAAAATAAATAATAAATAAATAAATAAAAAATAAAAAATATAAAAAATAAATATAGATATATAAATAAGTGCTGTGCACTTGTAACCCCCTCCCACATCATACAGTCATTCATCCCTCCTGAAAAATGCTTAAAGGTGGATTACTAATAACACACATAGGGAACAGTGCATTTTGTTCTGCTCTCTGGAATTGAATAGTAACACAGATTAACATTCCAGTCTAGGTGGTGAGATGAGCTTATTTCACACACTGGCCCTGGGTCTGAGAGTGGCAACATTAACTCTTTATTACTGGGACACATTTTTACCTTGAGTTTTGGGTGTGATTAGACCATTTTATTGAATTAGAAAGGGTTTATGGAGGTCAGAAGATTAATGGCCAGTCTTCATTATTCTAATCTCCCACACAAATTTGTGAAGCTGTATAAAATCAGCAAACAGTATGCAGAAAGACCATTTCATTGACATTAGAAAGGGTCTATGGAGATCAGAAGATATATTGCCACAGTCTTCACCAGTGGCATTGCCTGGCCTGGGCACCTGGGGCTTTAGCCTCGGATGTTTTTTTCAGAACTGTACATTAGCGAGCCACTAAAGAGTAAAGAAGTTGTAGTTTGCAGAGAGAGAATATGACCACTTCAGTGAAAATATTTATTTTTTTTGCTTTAATTCCTGTGCTATCTATACATGCATCATCTCGTTTCTATCAATATAATATAATTTTGACACAAGGCTAAAGAAAGCACAGAAGTAGAGCTTTTTTTTTTTTCCCGGTAAGGATTTCCTAGTTCCCTATGAGGGTCTGGGTTCAGCCCCAAATGTTTTCAGTCCCAAGAAATGCCTCTGGCCTTCACTATTCTAATCCCTAAACAAGTTTCTGAAGCTGTGTAAAATCACCAAATAGTAAGCGGAATGAATATGAAAACACGCCATGCTACTGAACGGGTAAATCAACACTACCTCACTTTCTTGCCTGGCATCACGGGGGGCACCAGCACATGCACTGAATACCAATCACTGCAGCCACTACAACAAACGCACTTGGCTAAAACACTCACGAACCATGAAACAAGACTCGAAACCAAATCACCATTACGTAACCAAGCCTTGTTAACATCAAAATCACCAATGTCCAAAGCACTTCTCTCTCACCACTACTTATTACTAACACTTATCCACGCGTCTAACTCCACAAGATAAAAAAAAAACAAGAGGGGGTGAGGGAGAATGGAGGATCACCAAGTAGGAAAATACAATGAGGGCCTTACGAGGGTGTCTGGTCGGGCTGGTAATTGGGCTGTCGGTGGTTCACGTCTCCTAGTCTCTCCCAAGGCTTCGGGGGCGCCGCCATCACCTCACTCCTCGCACTGCCTCACTCATAAACTATACACAGTCCTCCTATCTGTCCTTGGTGTGTATGACACTGTACCCCAAGTTCTTCATCCACAGACTGCTCAGCGCTGATTATTTCTCCAGTTTATGATAATTTTTAGCCTTTTTAACGGATTTCCTTTCTTTCATTCGTGGTTATGTTCCTAGCAGACCATTTTTCTTTCATTTCATACTCAGTTTTGGCTTTTTTTATATTTTTATTTCCTTCTTCAGTGAAAGTATGGTGCATTTTGTTGATTTCTTCTTGTTTTGTGTGTAATAATTCTTATCCAGGGAACATTTGTAGCATGAACTGACGCAGCGCACTTACGGGATTGAGTATTTGTGAGGTATGTATCGCTGGATTCCATTATCACAGCAATATCATAACTTCCAAGTGAACCAGCTGTATTAAAAAAATATAGAGATTCTTAAATTAATTGTATCAAGATATAATATATTTGTTGGGGTTGAAATATACTGATGTTGACATTTAGATCATACGTGTGGCAGCGGAGTGTGAACCTTATGATTGCCGCGGTGCTCCTACTCACTACTCAGTTACTCAGTGGTCATAACACTCTCGGTGAAGATGGACTCAATATCCGTGTCTTTCTTCGTCAAGTCCCTCGTTGCTGGGGGTAAGTACAAGTCTAGGCATCACACTGTATGAAACCTTCGCTGGAATACAGGTAGCAGGTCTCTGAGTGGTCGGAATGCGCGTGTTTAGCCCCTGTGTGGTGTTCCCTGTAGAGAGGCGGCAGGCGGGGATGCTGTGAATGCCCATGTTATGAAATCCACACGTTTCTTAGTATCCTCTTTATCTCAGAGTCTTAAGGTCAGGCTAATGGAAGGAGTGTGGTGAACTAATGCTATGTACAGCACCCATTAACCAAAGATCCAGGAAACGAATGGAGATAGTGTGATGTAATGTGATCTTTCTCTCCTGATTAATCTTATGAAGCAATAATAACGCGGCTTTTTGTCAATTAAGTTACTCAAGTCTCAGTATTTATCGGAAGGAAATTGTTTTGGTTTTAGATAAGCGGGATGTGGTTTATGGAAAATGTATCTTCTCGTCATGCGATTATGTTCACACGTTTGTATTATCGCATTATGTTGCTTAGATTATAACTAAAAAGGACAAAAACACTAGTAATCCGTGTGTGTGTGCCCCTTGACATAACACCAGAGTTGCCTTTCGCTGTGGCGAGTTGTGAGATTGCAAAATTTGTGTTACATTTTAGTGACACTGCAATTCTGAGGATTAGAGTCTGGATCCCAAGTAAGAATACACACACACACACACACACACACACACACACACACACACACACACACACACACACACTAGGGCCTACAGCTAATTCAGGGCAGTATGTTATGAAGGAAAACCAGTATAGGCTTAGCTTCTGTATGTGCGTAGCATCTCTGAAGGACTAGCAGTAGTGGAGTGGGCCTGGCGTGGCTACAGACAGCTCACAAGTCAGTGGGAGTCGAGGATGGAGAGGTGACAGCGATACACTGAGTAGGGAGAGGAGAGGGAGAAGGGGGGCGGGAAGCGGGCTGGCAACGGGACCACTGGATGTTCGTTCACCTCGCAACATATGGCGGGACGCTTGTAATATTTAACACTGTAAATCACGTATATATATCGCCATATTACGACTTACTACAATTCTGCATTACGTATGTGTGGAAATATATCAGACTGGCTTTATACATCCGTCCCTGTGTGGCAAGAAAGGGATACCTTGATATTTCCTGTGTTTTAAGAAGCGGCGGTGTGTGTGTATTGAGTAGGGTAATGTCGCCAGCTGACACCTGTGCCTCTTCACGCTCGTTGCTTGCACCGCTGCGGTCGACCCGGTCGCTGGGTTTGATGAGGACCTGTTCTTACCAGCTCGGGATTGTTATGATGGAAGTGTATAATAAAGCTTTCTTTTATTGTGCGTGTGTCGCGTTGAAAGTGGTGATTCATGGTAATCTGTTCATCGCTGTGGTATCATTAAACGCGAAGAAGAGATGGTGTGGATATGTAATACGTGTCATACCTACTCCATACAAACAGTCAGTCTAGTTTTGTGAAGTAATGAATAGTGAACACGCCGGACAGGAAAATGAGTGTTGTGACGTGACTGTCGGCGGAGCAGTGCACGGGCAGCAGTAAAGAGCATCGCTGTAAATTTAACTTGTTCAGCCTTTTTCAGTGTTTTAGTTGTCACCAGACTACTTTCAAACTGTCACCATTTCCGTGCCCCGGCGGCGTGGTGTTCAGTGTGGTGTCGTGGTGCCACTTCTCACGTGCGGTTGGCGGCGAGGAGCTAGAAGAGGGAATGGCTTCAGTTTTTTTCCTTTCCGTGCATTATTTCCGCTACTAGCTGCCTCAGAGCCTGTCTATCGGGAATAAACCATTGGCAGCAGGACGCACCATTACAGATATGCCATAGACTTAGTGAGATAAAGAGTTTTAGGACTCATAAATTACTGATTTAAACAATTACAGATATAGAGACTAAAATCATACCGTTAAAGTGAAAAAATCTTTTTCAACAAGTACAGTTAGCTAAGAAGACTTGAAAACAAATCTTAAATAAAAAAATAAAAAAATATGATGTACCAAAACAGTGACAAGAATGCAGTATCACCACAATTAGCATGCGAGACACCCACGGCCCCACACGCCATGCACAGTCTGGAGTGAGTCTCCATAAAATATCTCAGTACAAACCCTCCCTCTTTCTCTCGTGAATTATGTTGGTGGCGGGGCCTCGAACACTGCCCGAGCTGAGGGTTACCCAGCTGCTTTAGTCCTGACTGGCAGATTGGCGGCTCACTAACATCTAACACCACACATCTCAGCTCACAACATACACTACAAGGTTGCTGAGGCCTCACTCTTGCACCTTATCATTGTTATTGTTTGTGTATACTCTCCTCCTTACCTGATAAAGCAAAAAAACCTGAGCTGGATATTGGAGGCTGGAAAAAAAAAAAATTCAAACTTATAGACAGGGAGCATTATGACCTCTGTGGCGTGATGCTGAGGGCTTGAGGAGCGTCTGGGGAAGTACTAGTAGGCAGCCCAGGCGAAGGTCATGGAAGTCACCTTGAGAGAGAAAGGGTTATTATAAGAAGGAAGGAGTTATGTGAAGGACGAGGCAGGAGGAAAGACTGGACCACCTGGGTACATTAATTTTGACTCTCACTTTCTCTCCTCAAGGTGATTGGAGAGAGAGAGAGAGAGAGAGAGAGAGAGAGAGAGAGAGAGTAGTGGTATCTTCATTTGCTCTCTCTCTCTCTCTCTCTCTCTCTCTCTCTCTGGTTATTGATAATGTGTCATGGGTCTTTTTAAAGCACAAGACATCGCTATTGGAATGTCTAGTGTATGTGTGTGTGTGTGTGTGTGTGTGTGTGTGTGTGTGTGTGTGTGTGTGTGTGTGTGTGTGTGTGGCGGGTTAGACCAGATCAGACCAGTAGCAGGAATGGTTGTCAGACGGCCCTCACAAATTTCAACACTCCAGCAACTAGACGGATAGTTCACCTGCTCATCCCTTTCACACACACACACACACACACACACACACACACACACACACACACACACACACACACACAGGGCGCGGCTCACACTCATTATCCTTCTCCTCGTTGTGCAAAGCGATAGTATTGAAGACAGAAATAATCGTTTTGTCACGGCTTGCTGCGGGACAGTGGAGGGCGTTGTGCAGCCTGTCGTGGTATCTTTCCTCACTGACGTCACGAGCAATACTTTATACAGCGAGGTATTACTAGTAAGATTGTTCTGCACGCTGCTACCGGAAGAACCATTTGCTCTTATCTAACTTAAACTACCCTAACCTAACAAGTAAGGATGTTCTGCACGCTGTCACATCAAGAACTATACTATAATGTAACATAACACCAACTTTATCTTATGCCAAATAGATATGAACCGTGTAACATTAGCAAAACCGAAATGTGGAGGTGAAACAAAGAAGTGTTTAAGAATATATCATCTACTGTAGTAAAACCAAAATGTACTGACCCATAAGGTGACGCCGGGAATGAATTGAAGAATAGTTTACTTTGTTTTCTTTGAAGTAATATATGGCAATGTCTTGGGGATTATCGGCCTCATCTTATGGGTTAGTACATTTTGGTTTTACTGTAGTAGATGATATATTCTCAAACACTTCTTTGCTTCACCTCCACATTTCAAAAGGCTTTCTTTGAATTCACATTATTTTTTAAGGTGTTTTTACAGTTCTACAGGCAGACCGATAAGATTTCTACACTATTGAGTGGAGAAACACTCTTGAAAACCCAGCTAATCATCTCTGTGGCCTTGGTAAATAGTCCCGGTGAGAGAGCAAAGCGTTTCAGAATACGGGCCATATATGTTTCGTGATGTATCGTAAGAGTCGGTGTTAGTGTTATGCGTTAGCTGTTGAAATGACTTTGCGTTCTCAGGCGTGGAGAAATTCCTGTTAATTGAAAATGTCAACACTCCTGCCTCGCCACACTTCCTCTTCTTAGTTAGTCTTATGTCTATTAACACAGTTTTTGGAAAGAACATAAAAAGAAAAAAAAAAAAAAAAAACATGAGACAGTCTTTACGAATTGCCAGTAAGTATAAAACACTCAAACTTCAGTACAGCACACTTAACCCTAACGTGAAATTGTAACTCTATTGCCCACACGTGTTTCAGAGGCAGGAATTAGGGTTTGACCACCACACTGCCAGCCCCAGCCTCTAGGAGCGAGTGTTTACAAGTGTGCGGGATTATGTAAACACCAAACAACGTACAGCTCAGCGTGTTACTTTGCTCGTGGCCTTGAGTTATATTTATCTCAAACACTTTATTGGTTTGTGTTCTGCTTACCTCACTTGTTCCTCCTTTTATTATTGTTTTTCCTAACGCTTGCTCTCGTTTTATCCCTCGTTTCTTTAATAACCCTCGTTTTATATAATTTTCAGCCTGATTAGATGAGATTGAGAGACAAAGAAAGACTAAAAAAACATCATAAAACATAAATATTTACAGCGTTATCCCTTTCATTCCTTTCAAAACTAATTTATTTAACCTCCTATTTTGTCCTTCTCCTTCTCCTCCTCCCAGGGTTTGCGGGGATGTGCGCCAAAAGTACCGTGGCACCCCTGGACCGCATCAAAATTCTCCTACAGGCACACAACAAACACTACAGGCATGACGGTACGTATGTGTGTGTGTGTGTGTGTGTGTGTGTGTGATCATTTTAAAGATTCTAATTACTTTGATCTTCCTCTTCTTATTCCTCGTTTTGTTTATGTTGTTGTTCTTTTTCTTCTTCCTCTTGCTGTTGTCTTGTTTTCTCATTACTACAAGAGTGGATGAGGTGAGAGCGGCGCCAGAGGTAAATGAGCCACAGGTGGAGGCAGGTGAAGGGACCTCCTCCTCCTCCTCCTCCTCCAGCCAACCCACTAATCTCCTTTCCGAGTTTCTACTTACCCTCCTTTTCCTCCTTTCCTCCTCCCCTTTCCCTCTCCCTCCTCCCTGTATTTCCGTCGCCTCATAGAGAGAGAGAGAGAGAGAGAGAGAGAGAGAGAGAGAGAGAGAGAGAGAGAGAGAGAGATGTGTCTGTCTATCTATATTAATGTGTGTGTGTGTGTGTGTGTGTGTGCAGGAGTGGTGAGCGGGCTGAAGAACATCGTGGCGAGGGAGAATGTTTGGGCTCTGTACAAAGGCAATGGTGCTCAGATGGTCCGTATTTTCCCCTACGCCTCCACACAGTTCACCTCCTTCGAAATGTACAAGAAGGTGAGTCGAGAATGTGGTGCTGGTTCTTCGCTGCCTTTCGTCTACTCACTTATTCGTTTGTCATTTATTTTAGTCATTTATTCTACGCCGTGACCTGGTTGTGGCTAAGTTGATGTTTGGATTATTCTTTCTTTCTTTTTTCCTCCTCTCTTCCTCTCTTCCTTCTTTATCTTTAACTCTTCTCTCCTTCTCCCTCTCTCACTGACGGACTGTCTCTCTGCTCTCTCCTTCACTCTCTCACTCAACCACAGTTTTTGAACAACAACTGGGGACACAACAAGTTCCTCAGCAAGACCACCTCGGCAGTGGCGGGATCCATGGCTGGGGTGACGGCGGTCTTCCTCACCTACCCGCTGGACACCATCAGGGCCAGGCTAGCTTTCCAGGTGTCAGGCGAACATGTCTACACCGGCATCGTCAACGCAGCTGTCACTATTTTTCAGACGGTGAGTTTCAAGAGGGTGTTTGTCGTGTTTGGTTTAGTTTTTGGTATTGTTGTTATTATTATTTTTTTTCATTTTCATAACACTGTACGTATCATTAATGTGGCCGTAATGACAAACTTGCAGCAAAGTTTTCAGTAATTAAGCCCATCAATACTGGGACGCATTTTTACCATGAGTTTAGGATGTGATTAGCTGATTTTATTTACACTAGCAAAGTTCTTTGGAGGTCGGAAGGTTAATGGTCCAGAATCTTCTCTATTTCAACCCCCACATGAGATTTTGAACCTGTATAAGATCACCAAATTATTACTTGAATAGATATAAAGACGTGTCATGGTACTGAAGGGGTTAAGTTTTATTTTCCATTATCCACGTGTTAGGAAGGAGGGATGCGTGCCTTATACCGCGGCTTCACGGCGACAGTGTGCGGCATGATCCCCTACGCTGGCCTCAGCTTCTACTGTTTTGAGCAGATGAAGTACCTGTGTATGCTGTGGTTCCCTCATTACACCTGCAAACCCTGCCAGAAGAACACAGGTAAGCATGAGTCGTTAGTATTGGACACAGCTAATGTTGGGCAGGTATGATAGACAACAGACTATAGACCCATACTAGACCTATCTTTTTGATACTCCCACGTGTTTCATCTCTCTGTAGGAGGACTGGTGTTGACAGTGCCTGCGAAGCTCTTCTGTGGTGGGCTGGCAGGTGCTGTGGCACAAAGCTTCTCCTATCCCTTTGACGTAACGCGGCGAAGGATGCAGCTGGCCTGGATGAACGAGGAGACGCGGAAATTCGGGTGAGTGATAAGAAGCTACCTATATATAGTAGTGTGTGTGTGTGTGTGTGTGAGATTGGTAAGAGTGAACCATTTATTGTAATATTCTTACATTACACAGCACAGTGATGAATCTCCAGGGCAATGTTTCAGTGTATTATGTTGTGTTGTGTTGTATCTGCCTCAAAGCGTGGCGCGTGCAGTCTGCTGGTTGTGAAGCGTGGACATTCTTTTGTTCCTATAAAGTGTTACTGGAATTATTTTTATATGAATGCATAGTTAAGCCTTCCTTCTAAATATGTAGTGTTTATTTTACCTCCTTGTTGCCATGCTTATTTTTTGGTGAAAGGTTTAGATGTTATTTTTTTCTGCAGATACTGTAGTTTTGTTAGAGGTGATGTGCTGTGTGCTCTGTCTGTCATCATTTAACTTTATTTTTCTCTTCCATGTACTGGGTGATGCTTACTTTACCAGAGCGTAAGTTGCCCTCTTGTCTTTAGTTCTCCAGCGGCAGACATCCAAGCGTCCTTCAAGTCTGCCAGTAGCTCTCCTTTCCTCACTGCTTGCCTACCTTTACCTTGGTTTGGTTTGAGAGTCCTAAAGGTTCAAGGAATGGTTTGTTGGAAGGTTTGCATGTACTGGTAACTCATATTGCCAGTAAAGCCTTGGTATGTACTTCTCTGGTCTGAAGTCTGGTAACTTTTCTATACATATTCACTTACTTTGTTATTCCTTTCTCCTTCATCTTAAGTTGTGGTCTGCTAATAATCTTACAAAATGTGGTAACTAATTGAATTTAAACAGAAAAAAGGACTTGATATTCAGAAAAAAAAAAAGACACTAGATACAGTAGAGGTTAACTGCAGAATGGTGCTTAACTGTTGAATGTGCCTTATACTTCTCTTCTGTAACTTTAAATGGCTTTTGTTTTAACCTTATATTTTGAAGTTGAATTCCTACTTATCTTCATTTTGAACAACCTTTTTCCACTTTGCATTGTGTTTGAATTTGCACTGATCAGTATTTAGCTAGTTAAGGTTAAAATCTGCTGTGTTCACTCCACACACACACTGTGGTGGAATTGTGACTGCTGCAGCTGTGTGGCAGAGAGTCATGGTGTTCTCTTGCTTGCAGAATGGGGATGGTGGACACCCTGAAGCTGATCTACCGGGAGAACGGCATCGTGCGGGGCTTGTACCGCGGCATGAGCATCAACTACATGCGGGCCATCCCAATGGTGGCTGTGTCCTTCTCCACATATGAGTTGACCAAGCAGCTGCTGGGCCTAGACACAGGGCTCAGCATCAAGGCCGGATAACCCTCACCACCACTCATGGGACCACCTCCAACACTTCTCTGATAGAGTCTAAGGAGAAACTTTATATCATGTTACATGATTATTTTTCTATGATTAATTGCTTGATTGTGATTGATCTGATGTGCAGCAACAATGGGGTCTTTATGCATTACCAAGAAAACGCTTAGAATTTTTGAAAGCTTTTGCTATTTTTCATAAAAGATTTGCATTTTTAAGTATTTTTCAGATCTGCATTATGTTGAGTCTTCCCAAAAGATGCCAACTTACAGCTTCCTGAAGCAGTGATGTCACAAGTCTAGTGAATTGCTTGTCTATAGATAGAATAGAAATTGATGGACTAATGAACTTGTCTGTATTAAGAGCTCTTTGTAAATCAAGAAGAGCCAGGGACACCATCATTGGAGGTAGTTGCTTAATATTTATTTTTTCAGACATTTATTGGAATGTGACATCACCTCTTTAGCTGACAGTACATGAAGCTGCTGATGCCAAAATTAGAATGTTCTCACATTTATCACACAAGACCAAATGACCAAGACAAATGTGTGGGTGTTATTTTGAAGGAGAGTTTTTGTATTGAGTCAAAGAAGTAATGAATGAAACACTCTACTTCTGACTAACTACATAATTTTGCCACAAGATCAACAGGGGGTCATTTCATTGGTAATCTTCCTTTAGTCTGCTTCCATCTCAAGAAAATGCTGTCTTTTCACATATAGAAGTGTACTTTGTAGTCTTCACCTCAGGCATGTCACCAAACTGAATGGTATAGTTGCCAGTATATATTAGGACTTTTTATTGATATTTTAACTTATTATGTGTGTGTGTGTGTGTGTGTGTGTGTGTGTGTGTGTGTGTGTGTGTGTGTGTGTGTGTGTGTGTGTGTGTGTAGGCCTTTACTCAGCCTCCTTTATTCACCAGAGTTATTAGCCTGGCATGGAATAGTTTAGTAGTGGTAGTTATAGCAATAATTATTGTTGATGTTATTGTAGTAGTAGTAGTAGTAGTAGTAGTAGTTCATGGAAAAATTGTCCATATCTTTCCTTTTCTAATATTGGAACTTTACCTCTAGTGTTTCTTTTTACTATGTGTCATGTGCATTGCATAGTTTTTTATTTAATTTTGTTACGATTGTGAGAACTTTGTGATATTAGAAATCAAATGACTTATTGTTCTTTAACGAGCTAAGAAAGTTGCTGGTTGTTTGTCCATCTTTGTTTATACTCATTGTTATTACTTTTATAGTAAGCTATGTACATAGTATTTGAATTTCTCTTTTTTCTCTAAGCATCTTCCGTGTCTTCTTTCTTGAGTTATGTGTCTGTCAGGTTTCCTCCACCAGGCACACTCAGACATCCATCTCTTGACAGCTTTCCTTACCCCATGAAGTCTTCCTGAAAGAACATTTTTCAACGAGATACAAATTGGAGTAGCACTTTTTGGTGACATGCAGTTAGGTCGTGAATGTGATTTCTTTTCCAGCTTCTTATTATTGCAGTAGGTAACTTTATAGACAGCTTCCAGTGTGACACAATCTTGCAGCTCACTGTTTACTATTTTCATGTGCCTCCCCAAAAGATTCATAGTGATTCCATATTTGTGTCTTTCTAGAAGTGGATTACATTATTTTTAGAGCTTGTTTGACTTATTTATTTGTCTTCAGTATTTATTGCACAAATTGAATTGTCGGTGTTGTGTTGCATTAAAGTTCCACAGATGGCTTATTCTAAATTATGGAAGGTCTTGTCAGGTAATTTGTGGTTAGATTAAGTTATGTAAAGCTTCTTGAGTTGGTATGGTAGAAATAAATAAGTGATCTGATATTATATTTTTTATAGATGTGTATGTTGTAATTGTTGTTGATGAGTTAAGAGTATATGTTGGTATTTAATCAGTGAAGCATTATTGTGTGTATTTTTTTTTTTTTAGCTTGACTACAGTTGACAATTCCTCTTTTTGTCCTGCAGCCTCCCTCCTGGCGGGGTGCTGGCTGCAGGAACACACACATCTTGTCCATCTTATCCTCATCCTCACTGTCACCAGGCCAGTGTCAGGATTAGGATGTTATCATGCTTTTTGGTTGCTTGCTTGTTTAAAATCTGTTCACTTTCCTTGATGGATTGAACACTGGTTTATGTGAATACATATTGTGTAATATTTTCATTATTATGTTTCTGGTAATTTCCCATTTCATGTTATTGCAGTACTTAAGAATTTTTTTCCTTTGTTTTCTCCTATTTGGAAGTAAGATATCTGAATGAACATAGAGTTTAGAATTTTTAATCAATTTGTATCTACCAATGTTGCAAGTATATGTTTGTGCTCTATGATTCTTGATGTACCTAATTTGTTTGGATTCCTAAATTTGAAGGATTAATTTCATGCAGCTATTGTTCTTGTATTGAATATTGAATACCTTCACCTGTATCTCATCTCTACCTCACACCTGTACATTGCCACATTCATCTCATTCTTTGCTATATGTCTTATCAAGCATCAGCACTCATTATAGCATCACTCCACCAGCTGCATCTGAAAGTGAGTACAGTCATGCAAACAGAACATAGAGGCATGGTAATGAGATCTCACCATGCTGCAAGCCTTCATGTCACACTCGCTTGCATCTCTCCGGCCTGTTCACACATTTCATGACCTATGTAACATTCCTTGAGCCACCACACAATGCAGCTAATTGGTGGGACAAGACCATTACAGTTTGGTCACCATTCTTATTTTCCCTGAAGTTCTTGAATGACTTGTAAATCTCCCCCTACATTTTACAGTCATAAATGATCTCTTCCCCACATGTTCATCATCCTCTTGTCTTCCTGGAAACATCATTCCTAGATCTTTAGTCTTTCCTATGTTCATCCTCCTTGTGTTTTACTCTGTACAACATATCTAGATCTTCAGTCTGTCCTCTTGTCAGTCTTCTGGGTCTCTCATTATGTGCATCCTTCTCTTGTCACATTATGTCCAGGTCTTCCATCCAATAGCCTTCTAAGTGTTTGGTCTTTCTCCCTCCTAAATTTCAAGTGAATCCTGGCATGATTGCAATTGTTTGCTCAAGTTATTTTCAATGCTGACTATGAGATCCTATCCATGCTGGCATTTGTGTGGCATGGCAGCTGCAAGACAATGTTCTTTTCTCATGGCTGTACCACCTGTAAGTTTCAAGTAGTGTTATGTATTTCATCATGCATTAATTATTGTTTAGCTTTTTAATGTTTATCTCAGCATGTAGGATCAAGTTGTTATTTATATAAAAGATTTTATGTCAAAGTTCTAGTTGACAGTGTTGTGATTCTGTGTGAGGCAATATTAGTGTTAGGAGAGCTGAATGTAACACCCTGGAAGCTCCATGCGGTAGGCAGAGGTTATTTTCATTACTCCCACGTGCACAAAGCTACCGGCATACATGAACAAAGGTGTCCCGAACCTCAAGCAAATAAAAGGTAGTCCTGGACTTTGTCCTTTTTCAATCCCTCTCCCTCCTGCCAACATCTGTCTTCAGAGATTAATCCATAGACCAAAGAGAATTATCACCTCGCACCACTCTCCCTCTGCTCTGTGTGTGATGTATATGTTTGTGTTGTATTGTACGAAGAGAGAGAGAAAGAGAGGATGCGTTAACTAAAATTTCAAGGGATTTCAGACGAGAACGATAGGTTAAATGATAAGATGGCAAACAGTATGAAAACAAGTGCGATTTTTATTTTAGCGTTCCAGTCTTCACCTGTTTCTGCTTTCTCGTCAGAGGCAGCTCTAGTCAAAGAAAGCTGTCTGCCATGAGGAAAAAGTATGACAAATAATTCAATTTTCCGTAGGTGGGACAATTGCCATATCAAGTCTGTATCTAAGTATATTTGGATCATGTCAAGATTAGCGAACCCAGCATCTCCCGTGCCATGAGTGGGTTCACTAACCTTGACATGAACCATATAGTATTTTACATTGGAAGTATTGTTTGTAGGCATAGTTTCTTACAGTTTCCCTTGTCTTTGTGCCGTTTTCTATGCAGCGTGGCGTGCTTGTGACAGTCGCGCCGCCCCTCCCACGTGACGTCAGTGTAAACAAACCCTCCCACGTGATGACAATGTAAACAAACCCAGCATGTGAGGAGCGAGACTGTATAGACTAAATGTGTAAGTGATAGAAGAAGAAAACTTGATAACCTACAAGCGATATAAAGTGGAACAGGTTTAAAGAAGAAGAAGAAGAGGTACTTTCCTTGGGTGAGGCGACACAGGAGCACCATGGGCAAGAGGTTCTGTATCTGCGAGTGTTATTACACCTGCAATTTCTTCATCAAGGAGTACGAGATGCACGTCAAGTTTGTGGACGGCGAGCAATTCCTCAATGACTACAGGAAAGTGAGTATGGTGAACCTTGAACCTAGCAAGCCCACATGCGTAGCTAGGTGTGGTTTCATTACACCGCTTTGTACTTGCTTTTTGTAATGACATGTAAACTGGTAAATTTGTAGTTTAATAATTGCAGCGTTATTATTCATTTGCGGCTGGTAGTGTACTTATTGGAAATTTTGTAAATAGTAAGAATAACAACGTAAGGGTGGCCAAAACCATCTAGAGTATATTGTACGAAGCTGTAGTAATGCAAGTAATTGTTTAACTGTGACAATCTTATGTGTAACTATTGTAGGCTGTTTGGTGAGATTACACCACCTTGCATCAACATTTTAAGTAAATATGCAGTTCAAACCAATACTTTCCTTCTTCTCGACCCCCTGGCCTACTGCACCCCTTTACGGCAAACTAACTTTACCTAACAATTTGTAGCCTCTTAACTAGCAAGGTGGGGAGCTTTTTTTTTTTTTTTTCAAATGAGGTAAATTTATTAATTTTTGACAGGGTAAAATGGGGTTAGAAATGCTCCAGACAATGA
This sequence comes from Portunus trituberculatus, assembly GCF_017591435.1. Classification (NCBI taxonomy): domain Eukaryota; kingdom Metazoa; phylum Arthropoda; class Malacostraca; order Decapoda; family Portunidae; genus Portunus; species Portunus trituberculatus. The sequence goes on from NC_059281.1 coordinate 15,478,101, forward strand.
GATGTAGACCTTAAGAAGAGCTGTAGTTGTATATGATGTATCAGTTGAAATGACATTAAAACTGCTTCTTGAAATGACATATTTATAAAAAACATGAAGGAATATATATCTACATTTTATGGTTAATTTGTATCTAAAGAATTACCAAATCATTAGATTATAGGATAAAAGTTATAGCTTCAGCCATGACACAATTCTTTCCTGAATCAATAAGAGCATTTCTTAATGATATTCTTCTTTCCTCCCTCATTCAGATTCTGCTGAGCAAATCCTGCTATAACCCAGAAAGTCTCATTCCTCAGGTGGGTGTAGTGCATTCCTCCTCACCCGCACAGGGAATGCCTCTGTAATGCCCTGCCTTTAGGAGCAGCATGGCAATACTTAAGAAATTGATCCTATGGTAAAATTAAATGACCATTGGAGACTTGGCTGGGATGGAACCCTTGGCAGGCCCCTCAGGGTAACAGTGTGTGACATGTTGTCAGGCAGCCTGTGATAAGCACCAAGGAACAAGTGGACTCTGCTCAGCCTTGACTCTTCTGTTGTTACAAATTATTTCTGGCTGTTTAGTGCAGCCTCTCTGAACTCGTATTCATTTTGTTGATTTTGCAGATTATGTTGGGAAGTTTATGATGACTTTATTGTAGGATTGTTTATAATGTCTTCTGCTGTGACTCCTGTTTGGTAGGAGACAGCACAATGGTAACTAAAGTAGTGTGTATATATATGTGTATTCAATCTTGTCTGCATTGATTTGCATAAAGATGTATTTCATAAACTGTCTATTTTATTTGTTTGATATATTGTAATCTATTGACTATTTATTTAACTCATACCAACTGGATCAATGCAAATTTTAGTTCATAAAGAAGAAATGTTATTAATTCAGAAAGCTTCTAGACAGACAGTAAACACAGTGCCAATCCTTTGCAGCTGAAGAAGGAGTATAATCGACGCAGACAGGTGGAGGCTCTGAACATTAGGCAGCGGCAGTGTGTGTTGCAGTGGTACACTCCTCGACACCCTCACCTATACACACTGCAGGTGAGTGGTGATGGTGGTGTGTGCTGGTGGAAAATATAATTCGATAGATGTATTTTGCGGGGGAAGCATGTTTTTTGTATAGCTTTAGCCCAAATGATGATGAGTAGCTGTACTAGACATGATAGTGATATTTGCTCAATAGTTTCCAGTCTCACATGCACTTGAAACCATTGGTAATGATACATAACTCTCCTACAGCAATCATTCCTAGACAGTCGATTCTTGGAGGTAGTTGAAGCAGCCCAGCAACCTGACCAGACTTGTGAAGCCCTTGCACGCCTCCTCCAGGACCACCAGCAGCGTGTCTTTTCCTTCCCGGTCTTCACCAAGGAGTTTTGTGAAATGTTTGTAGAGGAGCTGACGAATTATGAAGAAGCGCCAATCCAGAAAAGTCGCCAAATACCATGAATCTGTATGGGGTATGTACTTCCTTGTCCCTCATCATGCCTAATAGTTGTTGCTGTGTACCTTGTGTTAGGACAGTGGACATCGAGTTTTATAATAGCCTGCAGTTCCAAGAAAGAGAGCTGAGACTCATATCTAGACCCACATGATATTTGGTGGTAGTCACCCTTGTGTTTGATCTACATGATGAAGATGAGTGAACAAACCGAGTAGTATTAAGAAAATAGAAAGGTAAGGAAAACATACTGTGTGCTTTCCTTCCTGAAGAACATTTCTTTATTTTGGCTACAGATAAAGCTGGATGAACTTGGCTTCACTGACTTTGTGAGCAGCCTGCAGAAGGAGTACCTCACCCCCATCACGCGGCTCCTCTTCCCTGAGTGGGGTGGCGGCTCCCTGGACTCTCACAAGGCCTTCGTGGTCACGTACAAGGATGGGGAGGACGTGGACCTGAGCTACCACTATGACAATGCTGAGGTGAGACTTGACAAATCATTGCAGTGCATAGATAAGTACAAATATAGGCATGCACTAGGAAAGATTAGGAAACTGTTTTTGTTTGATGAATTGACTTTCCTCCTTGAATGGTTCTCTACATCAAAGGTATATTGCATATCTTAACCAGAACAAGACAGGACAGAAGGTGAGGACAGTGTAATGCCTTATTCTCTGTGGCAGGTCACCCTAAATGTGGCCCTGAATGAAGACTACAGCAATGGTGAGCTTTACTTTGGCCCCATGAGGTCAGAAGTGTCATCCCGCCGGTTTGGTTACACACACCAGCTGGGACGAGGATTACTTCACCGAGGACAGCAGTTCCATGGTGCATTGCCCATCACCAGTGGCATCAGGTGGGTGTGGCTCAAAACACCACATCGCACACACTCCCTCATTCATTGCTTCTATTCCAGTACCCTTTGATGTAATGTGCACACTTCAGAACTTGATATTGTTCAATGCCTCAAAAGTTCAGTTCCTCCATATGTCAGATCGACCTTCTTGATAATTACTCCATTTTCTTGAATGTCGCTCAACTGTCCCATCCATGGTCTGTGAGTGAGTGAGATGTTACAATTGAATTTTCAGAAAACAGTTCAAAACACACGGTATATACTGTCAGTGGTATATGCTTTAATAATGTAATTCTTCTCTTCTACAGACACAACCTTATAATCTGGATGCGGTCGTCAGAGGTGAGGAACAAGCTGTGTCCAATGTGCAACATGACCCCTAAGCTGGTGCCTGTGAAGGAAGGGTTTGGGGATGGCTTCACACAGAATGAGGAGGATGTGTGTACCCTCAATTGAACATGGGAGTGGGGAGGTGAGAAGTGGAGGAGGAGACCTGCTGGGGATATCCTGAGGTGTTTGTGATAATATTGTTGTAAGGAAGCTTTGTCACATCTTATATGGTTGAAGTAGTTGTGATTTGATAAATTCAGTAATGATGAAGTCTCCTCCTATACAGGTAATGGTTGAACTAGTCAGCTTTAGTTGGTAGAACAATATTTTGGTGATGGAGGTTTTGCACCTTTAGCGTGGGTAATATTTGGATAAGGAAGATTGTGATATAGGTGTGTGTGTGTGTGTGTGTGTGTGTGTGTGTGTGTGTGTATCAAACCCTCCACTCTGTACCACTCTCCTTCACTTGCAGAACTACACATACTGATCCAACTTCATATTTCACCTGATTTGTAACTCTTTCCTTGCTATTTGCCTCAGTCACTAGCCACTCTGAGGTCTTTCTTCTTATTACAGTATATCATAAGGAATAGAAACTGTCTATTCCTTTTATTAATTTCTTTACTGTTTGTGATTGCTATAAAGATTTCTGTCATTTTTAAGTTTAGTGAATTATTTCTTATCACAGGGAAAGTGTGATTACCAGACCTGTATTATGGCTTCTTCAATCCAGGTTCTTATTTTCTTTATTACTTACATTGTCTCCATGATTATAGTTTTAGTATTTGCAGTTTATTATGTTTTTACTTCAAAGTTTATGTGTTGGCAATTTTATTGGGTGTTTGAAGAGTTGTAGAAGAAAGTTTAACCAAAATATATAATTCTTAATATTCTAATAATGTTTCTGTAATATACAAATGAAAAAATAGAGAGGAGTGAAAGGTCAGATGAGAAAAAAAAGAGGTAAACAAAATAATAAGGGCAAAATAAGAATAATAAAAAAAAAAAAAATGAAAGCACCATAATGTGACATACCGTTTAGTGTATTACGTAATAGTGTCTCCTTACATACACTCACACATTCATGCATGTTATAGATACATATGTTAGTTAACTCATGTTTCTGTTAATTGCACGGCCAAATATCAATATCAGATAAACATTATGACTCGCCGCGCATGAGATTGATAACTAATACAATTTTGTTTTATTTATTAATTGCTGACATGTAAAGACTTTCCATCATTAATAAGAATAATAACTAATACAATTTTGTTTATATATTATTTAGTTGTTTACATGTAAGGACTCGCCACCATTAACAAGAATGATAACTGATACAATTTTGTTTATATTTACCTATTGCTCGGATATAAACACTGGCTACCATTAACGAGAATAACTGATACAATTTTGTGTATATATTAATTGCTGACATACCAAGACTCACCACCATTAACCCCTTCAGTACTGGGATGCATTTCTACCTGAGTTTTGGGTGCGATTAGACGATTTTATTGATATTAGGAACGGTCTATGGAGGTCAGAAGATAAATGGCCAGAGTCTTCACTATTTCAACCCCCATATAAGATTCTGAAGATGTATAAAATCACCAAATAGTAAGCGGAATGAATATGAAAACACGTCATGATACTGAAGGGGTTAACGAGAATAACTGGTACAATTTTGTGCATATATTAATTGCTGACGTGTAAAGATGGATGCAAAATAGAAAACCAATAAAATTCAAGAGTAGTAATAAATGTAATCTAACACCATGACGCATCAAACAGACGAAGAGTCAGATTTACATGAGAAAGATTGACAACCATTCAAGTTGATTTATAAGATTAAGATCTCTAACGAAAAAAAAAAAAAAAAAAAAAAAGGCGCGCAAGTTTCAGACAATTATAAGATTTGTGTGTGTGTGTGTGTGTGTGTGTGTGTGTGTGTGTGTGTGTGTGTGTGTGTTACCGACGAGATTAAGATTACGGGAAGACTTTGTTTAATGCCGCAGGTGAGAATGCAAAGGTAACACAAAGGAAGACCAAACAGCAGTAGTAACATTATAGTTTTGTTGGCCCATAGCAGGCTGTTTGTGAAGAGTGAGGTGTGGTTTGTGCTCTCTCTCTCTCTCTCTCTCTCTCTCTCTCTCTCTCTCTCTCTCTCTCTCTCTCAAGTTCGTATCTCACACTTAAGAAAATTGACGAATCAGATAATAATGATAACAATTAAACAACAACGATAATAATATAAATAACAATGACAACAACAACAACTAAAATGTGAAAATAATACAACTATCGTACCTAAGAAATACTATCGTACGTCACGTGATCCTATTTAATTCACCAAGATTAAAAATGAAACCCGGATCTGTGAGTAACCATGGGGGGGTGTTGACATTCTTCACGTAGATCCGCTTGAGTGGGCGGCGGGTGGCTGGGCGAGGCTAGACTTCTCAATACGCACTCTTAAATAACACACGGGGGGCGGTTATCCCTTCACCCACGCTTCTGACACGGGGATGCTTAAGTAAGAGTTCATTGGAAGAAATTCGTAGAAAGTAACGGTGGTTTTTTGGTGTTTTTATGTTATATATATTCGTGTTGGTTTAGTAAGGTTTTGAAATGTGAGTCAGGGTTTGTGATAAGAGAGCCCTAGAGATAACACTCATATCAGACAAAGCGTTAGTGGCGAAGTTTACTCACAGTACCAAATGTTCGACAGGTGATCGTGTATGGAGGCTAAAAAAAGGTTAATTACTGTTATTTCTACGTTGTCTATGAATAGCGTACATCTGTGAGGATTAGTGACTAGTACCAGTGTGCAGATGTAAGGGCGTGTCAGGGTGTGCATGGTGATACGTCAGTGCATCAACTAACACTTGGCAGCCGCGTTACTTTTATCAGATAAGGGAAGCCAGTGAGCAAAGGCGGATATTACCACACGCAGTACCCAGCCTAAGTAGGTTCCGGAGGGGAATAGCGCGCTTCTTGTGTTGGCAGCGATTACTGTTGCCGTTGTTATCGTCCCGCTGGTTATGGGGCAGGAGTGACACTTCAATCACTCCGAACTAATTGTGTGCTGAGTGACTTTCTGGAGTGACAGTCTTCGCGCCGTGTGTCTTCTGCCGGCGAGCGAAGGAGCATGACGCGGTGGTGGGGTTTGGTGGCGGTGGTGGTGGTGGTGGTCTGCAGGGTGACGCAGGCAACGGAGGCAACGCAAGCTGCTGGGCCGCTGACGAAGGATGATCTGGATTTTCTACAGCAACAGGTGGAGAAGGATGAGAGACTGGACCAGGTGGCGAAGATCCTGGAGAGAGAAGGAACTTATGGTATGTTTGTTCCTTTCTTTACCACGAGCTATCAAACTTTTATGTCTTTAATTTTCAGCGAGGTATAATATAAGTTACTGTGGTGCGTAATGGTGTTTTCTTGATTCATCTTAGAGTTACACAAGGGTTCTGCATCACCAGTGAGGACGTATGTCATAAAAAAAAAAAAAAAAAACCAGCGAATAATATATGTGGCCTTTGAATGTTTCATAATACGGTTTCAACTATATCATAATATAAACAAACCTGTCAGATGCAGAAAACTTAATGCCGCGTCCCAATTGCAGCTCAAGTCAAGTCGTAATCCAAATGTGCATCCTTAAAATAAGCTGCTTTCTCCACAAGTTTGTCAGGCGCACCGAGCTTCGAACCAAATTCCGAAACACTTGGCGCTGCACCTCCACACTACATTCAGAAAGCTGTAATTGAAGCTAAATGAGATTCCATTGATACTATTGATGTTTTTACAGATTAACAGTGTTCATACAGTATCAACAGGACAAACACTCTTGAAAATCTGGTCAATCATCTCTACAGCCTTTAGAAATAGTCGTGGTGAGATAGCAAAAGTATTTCTGAATATGAGCCGAAGACAACACCACCGGAACTACCTAAAATGGCGTCCCTTTCAGCTCATTGGTCTGTCTTCGCGTGTAATGGCGGTGATGACGTAATCTGTGCTGGCGGTGGTGGTGTTATCACTTTCTCAGGAGTGAAAAGGTCGAAGTCAGCTTTCTTTTACTTCTTCCGTCTTGCCTGTTTCCCGCGCGCGCCAAAAAGGAAACCACTGGGAGACAAGCTACAATATCAAAGTCTTCTTCTCACAAGACGACTGGTTAGATGGGAGTGAAATATCCTTAACAAATAAAAAAGGCTCTTGAGAATGATAAAGGAGCAAAAAGACAAGCAAACAAGAGATTACTGGAGTGGAGATAACAGGAGGAAGAACAGGGAAGATAATAGAACATAGAAAGTCAAACAGAACTTTCCCATCAACCAAAGAGACTGAAACAGGTAGATAGATAGATAAATAGACAGACAGACAGACAGATAGATAGATAGATAGATAGATAGAAGATATATTCAAAACCCTCAAATTCTGTTAGGGCATGAAAGCAAACGAACAAAGACAAATCAATTGTAGAACAAAATGATAACAAAGGTATATAGAGAAAGAAAAAAATAGTGACGATACTGTGTGGAGGAGAAAGGGAGGAGGATTGAAAACGAACAAAGCAAACGATAGCAACAGACGACAGCACGCAAAGAGGAGGGAATGAATGGAAGATTTATAAAGCTTTTGGAATGAACTTTAGGAGCGAAAATAGAACTTGAGGGCATAGAAGAATGAAGGAAAGAAGTGGATAAGGTGGATTAGGGATATTTTGGTGGGTGGAGAATATACTGGGTTGCTGTCTTGCTAACTTGCTGGCTGGCTCGAGGTCTTCTGCCCGCCTCACTTCTGCTATTATCGTAGATGGATAAGATAAAGGAGAGCCATACCAGCTAGCGACATGACTGACTGACTGACTCACTCACTTACTCATTTACCTACTTACTCACGTGTCTATGATAAGGAAAGGTATTTTATGAGGGGGAGGATGTGGTGGAAGAGGGGAGATGTAAAAGGTAATAGTGATGATAGGGATGATGATGATAGTGTAATGGTACGGAATTCTTTGATAAATAGTACTGTGGTTTGTGGTGTGATAAAATGGCAGTTTCTCTCTCTCTCTCTCTCTCTCTCTCTCTCTCTCTCTCTCTCTCTCTCTCTCTCTCTCTCTCCTTGCCTTTTTTTTTTTCTTATTATTATTATTAAACAGAGCTTCCACTTTTTTTGTCTTGTTTTAGGTTATTTTTGTCTACATTAAAAAGTGGTACAAAGTTGATAGCCTCTTACCTGAATTGAGTTCAAGTTCACCTGAGTGATATTGAGGACAGCCCATCAGACCCTTACCTGCGCTGATAAAGCCGCCTCACCTGTCTTAACAAACTAATTAACTAACGTAGCCCTGACTGATCCTTCCTCACCTGTCCTTACTTATTATTAGCATTTATCAACGCTAACTAAATTAACCTCTTATAAACCTGCTTTCTTTTTTCAATTTTTTTTTTAACCTTTGTCTAGTTTTATATTCTTTTCTCTCGTTGTTTTTCTCCTCCTCATTCTCCTATTCCTTCTCCTGTCCCACTAAATACACCTTAACTTCTCCTAATATCCTCACTATTCAAAACAACCCAAAGATAAACGAACCTAGCACAACACACCTCATTAACTCATTCGATTAGCGCCTTCAATATTGGGACGAATTTTTACCTTCAGTTTTGAGTGTTATTAGTCGATTTTATTAGAAAGGGTTTATGGAGGCCAGAAGATTAATGGCCAGAGTCTTTACTATTTTTGAAGCTGTATAAAATCACCAAATAGTACGCACCATAAATATGAAAACGTGTCATGGTACTGAAAGGGTTAAGGTGGAAGTTTCAAGACATTTACGTCATTAATTCTTTTGTACCTGAACGTGAAAATAGAAAAAAAGAGAGACAATTCAACTCATCTCACCTGTCCTTCCTTCTCACCTGATGTTCCTCTTACCCCGTCACCTCCAGATCCTATGAAGTCGAGGGTGGCGCCTGCTCCTGACGGCGGTCCCCCCAGGGTGCAGCGCGGCCACTCCAGGGTAAAGAGGAGCTTCGAAGATTTTGGAAATGGTAAGTAGGTGGTGCTCTCTCTCTCTCTCTCTCTCTCTCTCTCTCTCTCTTGGTTTTATCCTCGTTCTTACTGTGATTTCTATTTTTCATCCTTTTTTCTCTTTCTTTCTTTCTTTCTTCCTTCCTTCCTATATACTTCCTTCCTTCTTTCCTTCCTTCTTCTTCTTCTTCTTCTTCTTCTTCTTCTTCTTCTTCTTCTTCTTCTTCTTCTTCTTCTTCCTCCTCTTCCTCCTCCTCCTCCTCCTCCTCCTCCTCCTCCTCCTCCTCCTCCTCCTCCTCCTCCTCCTCCTCCTCCTCCTCCTTACAACCACTACCACTAGCCTTTCCCTGACTGTCGCCCTTCACCACAACAGACCCCATGATGTCCAGGATGGCGCCGAGGCAGTGGAAGCCTGACGTGGGGCCGTACGCCATCACCGCAGAAAGGCTGAAGGAGATACGAGCCCAAAAGATGTACCCTTTCTTCGACGCGGATCAGAGAGGCGGGAACGGCGACATGGAAGTAAACATTAACACACAGAACACTCAAGTCAACAAGCAACTAAACTTCCTCCTGCCTTTCTTCGGGTTTGGTCTCAATTATACTTGGGTGAGTGCCGTGTGTGTGTGTGTGTGTGTGTGTGTGTGTGTGTGTGTGTGTGTGTGTGTGGGACAGGGGGATGGGTGGAAGGGTTAGTACTTCAGGATAGGGTGTAAAATGATGGGTTTGCTTTGTTCGTTTGTGGGAAGTGGTTGGTAATAATGCAATAAGATGGGAAATAAGCTTTTTTTTTTTTTCTAATTCCGTGTCGCTTTTCACCTTCCTCTTCATAAATTAGTAATGTCTTTTATTTTTTCCTTTTCATTCTCTCTTCCTGATTTCTTCATCTTTAGAAATTAGAAGTGTCTCTATATGAACCTTTTTCCTCTAATTCTTATTTAATTTGTCACTCCTTTCCTTTTAGTCTTTTTCTCTTTATTTTCTTTTTTTTCTGTCAATTCCCGTCACCACTCCTTTCTTTCCTCCTTTCCTCTTCCTTTTTTCCCCTCTAATTCCGTGTCACTCCTTTGCTTGCTCTTCTCTTCCTCTTTACCACTTCCTTTTCTTCCTCTAACTCCCTGTTACTTCTTTTCTTCATCTTTTCCTCCTTTTCTTCCTGTCAATCACCGTCACTCCTTTCTTCTTCCTTTTTTCCCCTCTAACTTCCTGTCACTCATCTCTTTCTTCCTCTCCTCTTCCTTTTTTTCCTGTCAATCACCGTCACTCTTTTCCTTCACCAGTACGTTCCTCCAACAGGTTTCCCTCAACGGCTATCTTGGGTTCTCGGACGCTCCCTTCAACTGGGCCAACTATCCACTGAAATTCCCCGTGCAGGACTGGCCCACGAGACCCGATCCCTCCTTCATCGGGCCCTTCTATTCTAAGTGCAACATAGGGGAGCTGCGGCCCGGGGATGACTACAGCAAAAGGCCTGGTGTTTACTGGAGGTGTGTTGTGTGTGTGCTGGTGGTAGTGGTGATGGTAGAAGAGAAGTAGTAGTAGTAGTAGTAGTAGTAATTGTTGTTGTTATTTCTGGTGGTGGGTGTGGACGTGGGCGTGAGTGTGGGCGTGTTACTACCGTCCGCAGCAAGTAGTATTAGCAACAACGCACACACACACACACACACACACACACACACACACACACACACACACACAAAGTGACGCCATTAAGAGAACATGCAGAGGTGGAACGCAAATGTCATGCCTACTATTAAATCTCGCGTTGGTGGCACTGATAGCAAGCGAGAGAGAGAGAGAGAGAGAGAGAGAGAGAGAGAGAGAGAGAGAGAGAGAGAGAGACTTTACATACCACACTAGCTAGCCATATGTAAGTAAGTTCGTACGTTATAGCCACTTCTAGTTCCGGATTACTTTTATCAAACAGTGAGATAAGATTCCAATGAACTGATACCAACACCTGCCTTGCTGTGAGACCCTTGCCTGCGCCTTGAACTTCCTCTTACACCACCTCCTCCACTCCTCCACCCACTGCTTGTGTTAATTAGTCTCCCTTACCTTTGACTTCTTCAGTACTGGGACACTTTTTTACCTTGACTTTTGTGTGTGATTAGACGATTTTGTTAACATTAGGAAGTGTCTATGGAGGTCAGAAGGTTAATGGCCACAGTCTTCACCATCTTAATACCCACATAAGTTTCTGAAGCTGTATAAAAACATCAAATAGTAAGAAGAATGAATATAAAAAACGCGTCATGGTACTGAAGGGGTTAATCACCACACGTAATAGTTAGCTAAAGAAACACTGATGCTTTTCTCTCATACAGTTTATAAAGAACACTGATGCTTTCTGTCTTTTTTTTTTTTATCTATAACGATGACGATGGTGACGACACACGGAAAACACAAAGCATTCAAGTATATGGAACTCCCTACCTGCTTCTGCATTTCCAGCTTCCTATAACTTGAAATAATTTATGAGGGAGGTTTCAAGACATTTATCCCTTTTTTTTGGGGGGGCTAACTCGGACCAGCAAGGGAACTACTGGCAAATTAGTGGACCTTTTTGTTTCGTTTTACATTGTCCTTGGCCAGTTTTCCCTTACATAATGAAAGAGCACCAAGCGAGTTAAGTTAGGTTACAGAAACAGTCATTCATATTTTGCTACCATTACGTCCGCATTTGTTTCTTGATCGCTTATTCATTTCTGTTTATTACCGTTTCTTTCTTAAGTCTGCATTTATTTCCAGAGAGAGAGAGAGAGAGAGAGAGAGAGAGAGAGAGAGAGAATTGTTTTAGTATTTCTTTACGCCATTAGGTTTAGAGGTGGTAGCAACGGTGTGTTGGTGTAGGAGTGGTGAGGTAGGCAGTGGTGGTGGTGGGAGGCAGTGGAGGAGGTGATGGGGGTAGAATGGTACGTACAGGTCTCTCTCTCTACTTCTTATCATGTTATCAGCTTCGATAAACAAGAACCACAGGGCACCACGACTCTCTCTCTCTCTCTCTCTCTCTCTCTCTCTGCTATATCTTCTTTGTTGATTTTTCCTTCCTAATCTTTCTATGGCCTTTTATAATTTAGTATCTTTCGTTTTTGTCTTTATTTTTATTATTTATGTATTTATTAATTTTGTTACATATATTTCTTATCCTTCTTCATAAACAGCTCTCTTATCTTTCGTCACAAACATTTTCCCTATCTTTCATAAATCTCTTCTTAAACTTTACATTGAGTTTCTTTTTATTTATTTGTTTATTTTCATTTATCTATCTATCTATCTGTTTATTTATCTATCTTACTTCATCAATAATTTTTTTCATAACCATCCTTCGTCATAATCTTTATTAATCTTACTTTATCAATCTTTTTTTACATTACTATCTTTGTATCTTTATTTATTTTACTTCATCAATCTTTTTTTTTTTTTTTTTTTAACGTAACTATCCTTCATCACAATCTTAATCAATCTTATTTCATCATTCTTTTCCTATATTACCATCCTTTTGTCACAATCCTTTTCCCCAACCTTCACACACCTTAACTCCTCGTCTCCTGCAGGATGGCGCGCGATCTGCCGTCTCGCGAGGACCAGTTCAGCGTGGAGCTTCGGGAGCGGCTCATGTGGGACATCCGGGAAGGCATGGTGGGCACGGCGATCTTCAGACCCAAGCACGCTATCATTGTCACCTGGAAGAACGTCACCTTTGCTGGCGGCTCCGTGAACACTGATGCTAAGTTTGTGGTGCGTAGAAGAGGGAAAGGGAGAAGAGGTGGTGTTTGTGATAGAAGAGAAGAAGAGAGAAAGGGAGATAGAGAAAGATTACTCATATTAATTAAACAGCAAAGTAAAAGGAAGAAGAGACATTGTTTGTGATAGAAGAGGAAAAGAAGAAGAAGGGGGAAAGAGAAGGGGGAAGAAAATGAAAGATTACACATTTTTACTAAACAACAATAGAAGTAGGAGAAGAAAAGGGAAGAAAATTAGGTGTTTGTGATAGAAAAGAAGGGGAAGAAGAATAGGGAAAGAGGAAGATGGAGAAAAATTATACATATTAACTAAACATCAATAGACTAATTAATCCTAGCTATTCATCTCCTCTCCTACTTAACATAGTATATCTTTCATTGGAACCCGTTTTCTTTCCTTTCCAGACGAACACCTTCCAGCTGGTAGTGGCCACGGATGAGATCAGAACGTACACTATCTTCAATTACGACTACATGGCCTGGACGTCGCACACTGAGGCAGGAGGCTCTACTGACGAAGGCCAAGGCGGTGTACCAGCTTTTGTAAGTCCCCTTTACGTCTGTCATTCTTTGCTTCCGTTTTCTATTAAAGCTTTCTCGAGAATTTTGTGTTGTTAATCTAGTATTTTGGTTATTTCAAGTATTATCCCTGGTTTTAGAAGTCTGATTACGTATCTAAGGGTAAAAATGATGGTTTGTTATAGTCCACAACTTACTGAAAGACTAAAAATTGAAATATATTGATGAGAAAACCCATTGTTCTTAAAAGTTTAATGAAGTAGCATGATGGTTTACCTAAATGACGAATAACTGTGATGAATTCTCTGTCTCTCTCTCTCTGCCTCTCACTTGCTGTCCCTCCTCCTCCTCCTCCTCCTCCTCCTCCTCCTCCACAGGTCGGATTCAACGCAGGCAACGGCACGAGGTCTTACGAATACACGCCATACAGTCAGAAGCTTTACATTCGTGATCTCGCCGTAGCAGGAAACGCGAACGGCTTCCCGGGGCGACACATGTTCAGAGTGGACGAGAAGATTCTGGCGGGCTGCTGCAGGAGGGAGGAAGGTGAGAGAGAGAGAGAGAGAGAGAGAGAGAGAGAGAGAGAGAGAGAGAGAGAGAGAACAAATAATATGAAGTAAAAACATGCACACACACACACACACACACACACACACACACACAGCCCGGTAGCTCAGTGGTTAGAGCGCTGGCTTCACAAGCCAGAGGACCGGGGTTCGATTCCCCGGCCGGGTGGAGATATTTGGGTGTGTCTCCTTTGACGTGTAGCCCCTGTTCACCTAACGGTGAGTAGGTACGGGATGTAAATCGAGGAGTTGTGACCTTGTTGTCCCGGTGTGTGGTGTGTGCCTGGTCTCAGGCCTATCCCAAGATCGGAAATAATGAGCTCTGAGCTCGTTCCGTAGGGTAACGTCTGGCTGTCTCGTCAGAAACTGCAGCAGATCATACACACACATTGACCTGCAAGGGGACTGGCAATTAAGTGGGTCTTTTTCTTTATATTTTTTTGTTGCCCTTGGCCAGTTAATATCCCGTCTTTCATAAAACCACACAAAAAACCCACAAATTAATCTAACCTAACCTAACGTAACCTTAACCTAACCTAACCTAACCTTACCTAACCTAACCTAACCTAACTTAACTAAAACCCTATTCCTCACGAACAGAATTGATGGAGTACCCGCTGACATTCTCCCCGGAGCAAGGCAACATGCTGGGCGGGACACTGGTGAATCTAACAGGACCGTGCTTCAAGACCAGCTACCGCCTTACCTGCCAGTTCGATACCACTGCTGTTGAGGGCTACATCCTTGACGACAACCGCGCCACCTGTATCATGCCCCAGCTCTACGTGTCCGGCTATGTGGAGTTCTCTATCTCCATCAACAACGGGCCATACTACTGGAAGGGGAAGTTTTTCGTTGGTAAGTGAGTGGCTCTGAGGGAAAATGTGCGTGTAGTAAGAGTTCTTAGCGTGATTTGTACTTTTTTAACATTTTTACGTTCTGTGCAGGTTTTGGTGAATGTTGGTGTACGTTTTTTTAAGGTTTTAAGGTTCTAGTGGAGGATTTCGGGTTTTTAAGTGTTTTTCGCGGTTCTAGGGAGGTTTTAGATTTTTGTTTTGTTTTGTTTTCGCAGTTCTGGTGGATTTTTTTAAAAATGTTTTTCGTGGTTCTAGTGAAGTTATTGAGGTTTTTCAGTGTGTTTCGCGGTTCTAGTGAAGATTTAGTTGTTAGTTTTAGGGTTTTTCAATGGATCTTCGTGGTTCTAGTGAATTTTTAAGTGTTTTTCGTGGTTTACTGGAGTTTCAATGTTTTTAAGGATTCTTTGTATTTCTACTGAAGTTCTAAGGGCTTTTTCGTGGTTCTAATGAGATTTTTGGGAGCTTTCAAGGATTCTTCGTGGTTCTAGTGAAGTTTTAGGGATTTTTAAGGGTTATTTTGTGGTTATAAGAGAGAGAGAGAGAGAGAGAGAGAGAGAGAATCACACATACACACATACAAAACAGAAAGATATACACAATAACTGTACCCTTCTTCAGTGTCTCTTCCCTTCCTGCCTTTTGAACAGAAACGCCCCTAACAGCTCCTGAGGGTGTGTGGTTCAAGGATGACAAGTATCAGGACCACTCCCCGGAGGTGCTGCACATAGAGTGGCTGGCGGGTAACCTCACCATGAACAGAGATGCCCAGGCCCAGATTTCCCTCTACGGCTACAGAGAAATTAGCATCCGACCAGAGATTGTGTATATCGACATGATGGTGGTGAGTGTGTCAAGCTGTGGAGAGACAAGATGGCTGAGGAATGGAGGAAAATATCGACAAGTTTTATAGGCTGACAATCTAGGGGAGAAAAAAAAGCTTTGTAAGATCAGTTTTGGAGGGAAGATATGACTCAGTAGAAGGGAAAGAGTGACAAAGCTTTAATATGAGAAACTAATAGCATTGTTGTCGCTTTCCACTCAAAAACTTAGTCAAATTCCACTCATAGGCATGCTGGTGGTGAGTGTGTTGTTGTTTTGTTATATTGACATCGCTTTCCTGTCAAAACTTAGTCAAATTCCACTCATAACATGCTCTGTCTTATTTAAAACACTAGATTTGTACTCATTCTCCACTCAAACAATTCAGAAACTCTTCTATTGCAAATACTCAAATACCTTATTATCGCTTTCCAGTCAAAATTCAGTCAAATTCCACTCACAACACGTTCAATCTCATTAATCTGTCAATGGAACCATCAAACTATCCTTAAAACCCCGTGTGACTTAAACAATTAAACACGGGTCTGTTAAAAATGTAGGTTATGCAGCCACCATTTTTCAAAGTCTGCATAGATGAGGAACCTTATTCGCAAGAATGTTTATGGTATTGATAGAGTAGAAATCATGTGAAAAGCACTGGATTTGTACTCATTTTTCCTTCAGGCCATTCAACAACTCCTCTATTCCAAACACTCAAATACTTTTTTTTTTTT
Source organism: Portunus trituberculatus (assembly GCF_017591435.1). NCBI lineage: Eukaryota > Metazoa > Arthropoda > Malacostraca > Decapoda > Portunidae > Portunus > Portunus trituberculatus. The sequence goes on from NC_059281.1 coordinate 15,494,002, forward strand.
TTATCAATTTCCAGTCAAAACTCACTCAAATTCCACTCATAACATGCTCAATCTTATTTAAAACACTAGATTCGTACTCATTTTCCACTCAAACCAGTCACAAACTTCTCTTTTTTTTTACCTAAATCATTCAGTTCCCAATCAAACCCAGTCATGCCAGTCAATACCCAGCCAAAATCGCTTATTTCCCACTTAGAACCCACTCAAAAGCCACTCACACTTATCAAACACACTCATTTTTCCTTCATACTAACTCAGAGTACTGAATTCTCACTCACTCACTCAAGACCCACCCATCCCTATCAAAACCAATCCATTTTCACTCAAACCCACTCTGAACACTCAAATAACTCGATTTCCACTCATAACTCACTCAATTCTCACTCAGATCCATTCCAAACACACAAATCAATCAATTCCCACTCCACACCCACTCAAAATCCCTCTCAAGCCCATTCAGAACACTTAAATAATTCGATTTCCTTTCAAAACCCACTATATTCCCACTCAGACTCACTCAAATAACTCGATTCCCACTCATATCTCAAAACATCCATTAAACCCACTCAATTTCCATCCATACCAACTTAGACCACTCATCCCGTTCAAACCACTCAAACTACCCTATTTCCCACTCATACTTCATCTATCCTACCACCTCCACCACCAGGAAGGCATCCCCAACACTGGATCCTTCGCTCTCACCACGGCTGACTTCATGAGCAGAGACAACACGCATCTCCTGGACCTTGAGATGGGCCTCGTTATGATCAACCTCACTATTCCGGAGCCTTTGTATGGTCTGGAGAAATCGACGTAAGTGTGTGTGTGTAAGGGAGGCTCGTGTTCAGAAACGCTTTGTTCTCTCACCACGACTGTTTTTTCAAGGCCACAGAGATGATTAGCGGGGTTTTCAAGAGTGTTTCTCCAGTTAGTAATGCGGATATCTTGTCAATCTGTCTCTAGAAACTTAAAATCATCTTTGAAAACTAGTGTATATTTAAAAACTAGTGTATATTATAAAGCTTTTTGGAAAAGTGGAGGTGAAGTACAGAAATGTTTAAGAATACGACAGAGAGAGAGAGAGAGAGAGAGAGAGAGAGAGAGAGAGAGAGAGAGAGAGAGAGAGAGAGAGAGAGAGAGAGAGAGAGAGAGAGAGAGAGAGAGATGATTCTTTTTTTCATTCCTTGTTACTCTTGTAATTCTTTAAGAAATCTATAATATCTTGAAACTCTCTTTGAAATCTTTCTTCACTCCTTTGCAAATCTTTTTAAATCATTTTCGTATTGTAATCCTTTATAATCTCTTGAAATCCTTACGAAGTCTATTTGTAATTCCCTTATAAATATCTTGAGATCCTTTGTAACTCCATGAAATAAGTTGAGACCCTTTTTAACCCTCACTTGAAACGGATCGAAGCCCCCACGCGATATCTTAAAACCCTAAACAATATCTTAAAATAAACTGAAACCCTTAAAAAACTCTTAAAATACTTTCTAATAATCTCTGACCTCTTGCAACTATCTCTAAAAATTCTTAAGAACTTGTAATAACTTCTAATCTCTCTCTAATCCCTAAAACCATTAAAAAAAAAAATCTTCGTATCACCTTCGCATTCCTTGTAACCCTTCCTTGCTTTCTTTCCCCAGGGCGGTGTGGTCGCGGCCAGTCCCCTTGGCGTGGTATTTCAGGTTCCAGTGGGAGAAGCTCTTCGGCAGTAGCTGGCCGAGCGCAATGTGTGACCGCTGGATAGAGAACGACAGGAACCTTAGGAACTTTGCCTACGAGGTGAGAGAGAGAGAGAGAGAGAGAGAGAGAGAGAGAGAGAGAGAGTTTTGTTTTCTGCTTGCTGTTTTATGTTTCACTTTCTCTTTTATCCTTTTTCATTTGTTCTCTCTCTCTCTCTCTCTCTCTCTCTCTAACGATGATAATAATAACACACTCTATCAGTTCTACTACTACTACCACAACAACAACAACACCACCACCACCACCACCACCACCACCACAACAACAACAACAACAACAACAACATTCACCTCCCCTACACACACTCATTAACCAACCTGCCTTTTCTCTCACCTGCGCCCTTCCCCCGTGCCTTCCCCAGGTGGAGCGGTGTCCGTGCCTCCTGCAGCAGGCGGTGGCGGATAAGGGGCGCTTCCTCCCTGACTTCTCCTGCGACAAGGACGGCAACACTCAATGCGATTACCACTTCGGCGCCATCCACTGCGTCCGTACGGCTCTCCCCAAGTACGTACATACGGACATACGGACACTTATACGTACACACATTTTTTTTATTTATTTGTTATTTAGTTTTATTACATCTGTTTTTTTATTATTATTTATTTTTTTTTCCTCTCTTTTTCATTTGTTTCTATTTTATGATGTGTTCCTGTTCTGGATTATTATTTATTTTTTTTTTCGTGTGTGAATGTGACATGTTTTTTTTTTTTCACGTGTTTCTTTGATTTTCTCTCTCTCTCTCTCTCTCTCTCTCTCTCTCTCTCTCTCTCTCTCTCTCTCTCTCTCTCTCTCTATATCTATCTGTCTACTTTTATCTTTTCTCTATCTCCCTTTCCTTCTTATTTTCTCACATTCTCACTTTATGTTCTTAAGCTTACGTTATATTAAGCTTTACGTTATGTTATGTTATGTGATGTTATGTTGTTACGCCCTCCATGACAGCGAGGACGGGGCGGGCCAGCAGTGTTGTTATGATCGTGACGGCTACCTTATGATGACCGCTGACAAGATGTGGGGAGGCAACCCGCACCGCGCCCATAACCTTGGCAAGACGCCCTTCGATGAGGCCAACAAGGTAAGCATGGCCCCCCACGCTCACGCCCACACGCCCACAACTCTTACACATGCACACACACACGCACACACACACACATAGACACAGTATTAGTTCCTCACGCATATATACACAGGCCCTTCCGGAAACTCTCTCTCTCTCTCTCTCTCTCTCTCTCTCTCTCTCTCTCTCTCTCTCTTCTTCTTCTTCTTCTTCTTCTTCTTCTTCTTCTTCTTCTTCTTCTTCTTCTTCTTCTTCTTCTTCTTCTTCTTCTTCTTCTTCTTCTTCTTCTTCTTCTTCTTCTTCTTCTTCTTCTTCTTCTTCTTCTTCTTCTTCTTCTTCTTCTTCTATCTATCTATCTATCTATCTATCATCTTAAACTTCCAATTACCACCTTCTTCTTCTTCCATCTATTTCTACTAATTTCAACCATTTTCCCCTTCATTTCCTTTATTCCTACCGCATCTTAACACACCACTACATTCTACACCACTATTACCCATCTTCCCCTTCGTCATCGCCTTCGTCAGTAGCACCTTCCTCTTTCCTGTAGGTTCCGAGTCTCTCCCACTGGTACCACGACGTCATTCCCTTCTACACGTGCTGTAAGTGGCAGGGTGAACAGTCTCCCGGCTGCGTCACCTACAGGTTTGAGCGTCGCGCCTCCCAGGACTGTGTGGGTTACCAGCCTCCTACTGCAGGTTAGATATGGTTCTTTGCTTTGACTGTCTTTATTAAGCTTGTCTCTATTCTGTTTTTTTTTTTTTTTTTTTGTGTGTGTGTGTTTTATCAGTTTGTTTCTGTTCGTGCGTTTTTCGTGGTCTTTCTTTTCGTATCTCTCCTTTTCTGGTTCTCTCTCTCTCTCTCTCTCTCTCTCTCTCTCTCTCTCTCTCTCTCTCTCTCTCTCTCTCTCTCTCTCTCTCTCTCGTACTCTTCTTCCTTTTCATTGAGTCAAGTAATGAATCAATCTTCTACCTTGTTCCCTCTTCCTGTGTCCCTCGCTGGCTGCTGGTGACTACATTAAAGAGTCAGTCAGTGAACCAGTCAGTCAGTCACTCGTCTCTCATCAGTGTTGATAACTTGATAACTTACCATTAATAAACTCCAATTCTTTTTATCAGTTATTCATATCATCCCAAAAAATTTCTTATCAGTTATCAATTTTAATTTATCTTTCTCTTAGGTATCATTCTTATTTATTTTTTATCAGTAAGTGATTCTAGAATTTTTGATAATAACCACGCGTATTTTGTTTTTCATTCCATCATTCTATTCTTTATCACGCCCATAACGTTCACCAACATTCACCATTTTTTATGCAAGAGGGGAAAGCTGGCCAAGGGCAACATAAGCCACTCCCTTACCCCCCAAAAAAAGGGGCCCACTAAGTTGCAAGTCCCCTTACATGTCCGAGAGATTTAGCAGAAAAAAAGGATAAATGTCTTGAAACCTCCCTCAAGTCATAGGAAGTTGATACAGAAGCAAGTTGATGTGAGACTGTCATACAAAACGACTATTTTCAATATGAACTATTGGCGGTAGGATAGTCAGAATTGGAGGAAAGGTGGAGGAAACATGGAGGAAATAGTCTACCACTGGAGAATGATGGAGAACATGGTGGTGGTGGTGGTGGTGGAGGCAACAAGTGTGGTTAGGAAGTTGGAAATGCTGAAGCAGGTAGTGAGTTCCAGGGTTACTAGTTTCTATATCTCACTCCTGTAACCACCATCTCTGCAGCCACTGTGTTTGGTGACCCCCACATCTACACCTTCGATGATTTCCCCTACACCTTCAATGGCAAGGGGGAGTTTGTGCTGGCCCGCGTGGACTCTGTGCGCCACAAGCTGGACGTGCAGGGACGCTTCGAACAGATCTCCCCTAACTACTTGCATGAAGCCAAGGGATCCATGCTGACGGCTGTGGCAGGTGTGTGTGTGTGTGTGTGTGTGTGTGTGTGTGTGTGTGTTTGGTTGGTGCTCAGTTTAGTCTCATCTGGTTTCCTTTTGTTCTTCTTCTCTTTCTCTTCACTGCTCTGTTGTTTTTTGGACTGTAAACTATTTTCCTTCCTTTTTTTCATCCTGGGTTTCTGAATTCTTCCTCTTTCTCCTTACTATATATTTTTCTTGTATATTCTCCTTCCTTTTTTCACATAACCTTTAAATAACACTGCTAGTTTCATCTTAGGTTTATTTTGTCCTCCCTCTCCTTAGTAGACTCCATATTTTTATAGCCTATTTTTCTTCCTTTTTTTCACTTAACATCTAAATAACATCGTTAGTTTCATCTTAGGTTCATTTTTCTTCCTCTCTCTCCTCAATATATTCATTTTTTTTTTCGTGGCCTATTTTTTCTTTCTTTTTTTTCACTTAACATCTAAGTAATATCGTTAGTTTCATCTTAGGTTCATTTTCCTTCCTCTCTCTCCTCACTAGACCATTTTTTGTAGATTATTTTCCTTCCCTTTTCACGTAACTTAAAGAATACCGCTAGTTTCATTTTGTGTTCCCGTTTTCTTCCTCCCTCTGGTGCAGCTCGCGACAACATTTCGTCCGTGGTGGAGGTTCGCCAACGCCCCATTGATGCCATCTGGAGGTACCATCTGGACGTAATCGTGGACGGGCAGCGAGTGTACTTCGATAGGTACTCCCAGAAGATTCAGCAGTTTAGGGGTGAGATATTTGACATGGCTCCCTTTCTTCATTTGTTTTTTTACGTCTCTGCCTGTCTGCCTGGCTGTCTTCTTTTTCTTTCTTCTTATACTTACTTATTTTACTTTTCATTCTCTCTCTCTCTCTCTCTCTCTCTCTCTCTCTCTCTCTCTCTCTCTCTCTCTCTCTCTCTCTCTCTTACTCAGTCGCTTTCTTCAACAATTCAGAAGAGAGACAACAACATTTTACCTTCCTTCCTTCACTCACTTATTAAACCTTTCATTCTGTCTCTCCTAATCAGTCACTCACTCCAACAATTCAGAAGTAATTTAGGAGAACATTTTACCTTCCTTCTTTCACTCATTCGTTTGTCCTTTTACCACTCATTCACTCACGGAGACAAACGATATGGTACATAATAACGAAACCACATTCACGAGTATCCATCTTTCTTCCATTCACCAAACTCATTACCACTCTGTTGCATCTCCTCCTCCTCCTCCTCCTCCATCCCTTACACTTCCTTACTTAACGCAGCCACACCCTTCTCCTAAACAGAGTGCGTCGTTTATACACCAAGCAACGTCCTCAACCAGAGTCACGTGATCATCATGTTTGCATCAGGCGCAGGTGTGGAAGTCATGGAGAACAGGGGCTTCCTCGGGACCAGAATCTACCTCCCTCTTAGTTTTGCGGTGAGTGAGATGACGGAGAGGAATGAAAAGACTAGGGTGACTGAGTGGTGGTGAGGAGACGTGGAGGAATGAGAGAGGAATTAAAAAGTTGTGGTGACTGAGTGCTGGTGAGGTGACGAGAAAGAATGAAAGAGGAATGAAAGAGTTAAGGTGACTGAGTGGTGATAAGATGACATGGAGAATTGAGAGATGTGGATAAGGTAGATGGACGTGCTAGTGGAGTGATTTGGTGAAGTTGGCTAATGGGTGAAGTGAAGTGGATGGAGGTTAGGTGGAATGAATGGCTGGTTGGAATGGAAACACACTCCTTTCTTTTCAAATTTTGTCGAGAGCACTAATAACAAACATTCCCCGTCCCAACACCCTTCCTTAACTAACACTCACGCGGAAAAGAGGAAAGAAAACGAAGAGAATGCATAACCACGTCGCTTATTCTCCGTCTCTTACCCTGCAGAACATCACCCGCGGACTCTTCGGAAACTGGACCTTTACTCAAACTGACGACTTCACGCTCCCAGATGGCACTACAGGTCCTGTTTCTGAGGCCAGGGACATGAAGGCGGTGCACGCTTATGGCATGGAGTGTAAGTAGAGAGAGAGAGAGAGAGAGAGAGAGAGAGAGAGAGAGAGAGAGAGAGAGGAGCGAGTAACGTTTGGTAATATTTTCTTCCTTGACTGAAAGAAAACGAAGAGGTTTCTAATAAGGAAAATGGGAAACTTGCCAGAGATATAATGTGGATAGGACAAACGAGAGAGAGAGAGAGAGAGAGAGAGAGAGAGAGAGAGAGAGAGAGAGAGAGAGAGAGAGACTTGGTTGTAGTGGAAGAGTTTAACCCCATGAACTTGCAGGGGTGTTGGACGACAAGGAGCGGGATTATGTTGGGCGTTCTCTCTTTAACCACGACAACTACCGCTCCAGCAACTACTACTACGATGCAGATTTCGTGCCCGAGATGGACATTGAGCCGGCCTTGTCTATTAATGCGTGAGTGGTGGAGGAGGAGGAGGAGGAGGAGGAGATTTACGTTTGTTGTCTCTTGTTTTTGTTCTTGTGCTCCTTCGTGTTCTTTTTTTTTCTTTTACTTTTAATATGTTTTTTCGTTTATATTTATGATTAACACCTTTACGTATACACACACACACACACACACACACACGGCCCGGTAGCTCAGTGGTTAGAGCGCTGGTTTCACAAGCCAGATGACCGGGGTTCGATTCCCCGGCCGGATGGAAATATTTGGGTGTGTCTCCTTTCACGTGTAGCCCCTGTTCACCTAGCAGTGAGTAGGTACGGGATGTAAATCGAGGAGTTGTGACCTTGTTGTCCCGGTGTGTGGTGTGTGCCTGGTCTCAGGCCTATCCGAAGATCGGGAACAATGAGCTCTGAGCTCGTTCCGTAGGGCTGGCTGTCTCGTCAGAGACTGCAGCAGATCAAACAGTGAATTACACACACACACACACGCACGCACTACTTTACCATTCCTTATCTCTTTTCCTTTCACAACCTACCCAAACGTACATAACTTTACCTAACCTAACTAAACTAACCTATCATAACAATACCTAATCTTAACCAAACTGTATCCAAACCTAACCTAACTTAACCTACAAATACTACTTTCTCCTGCTCCTCCTCATCCTCTTCCTCCTCCTTCTCCCGCAGAACCACGAGGAGTGAGGAGATCAAAAGAGCGTGTGGCGACTCCTACCAGTGCCACTTCGATTTCGTGGTCACACTTCGCCGTGACTTCGCTGACATGACCAAGTATTACCAGGACCAGTTCGTCAACATCAAGCAAGTGGGGCTGGTTACCGGTGAGTGTGGGAGGAGTGACTGGCTGGCTGGGTTGTTAGAGGGAGTAGGGGAAGTAATGGTTAGGTAGATAGATAGATGGGTACAGTGCATTAATTGATGGGTAAGTGGATTAGTGGATAGATAGGTGGATAGATAGAAACGAGTAGATAAATGCATCGATATAGATAGATAAACAGATAAATAGATAGATGAATAGATAGATAGATACGAGTAGAAAATAGATAGATAAATACACAGATAGATAAATACAGAGAGAGAGAGAGAGAGAGAGAGAGAGACCAAAAGACCACAAAAGACAACTAAAGCAACAACCTCCACTCCTGCCCTCCTTAGTGGTGTCCTGCGGCGCTCTACCCACGCCCCCGAACGGCAGGAAATCCACCTTCAACTTCCTGAGCGGCGCGGAGGTGAAGTTTGATTGTGACCCTGGCTATGTTCTGTTGGGCGAGCAGCGGCGGTGGTGCTATGCTTCTGGAGACTGGAACTGGCCCGAGGACGGCGAGGCAACGTGTGTCAGTGAGTACCGTGCCTTGGTGTCGTGTTGTGTTGTTCCCGCCGTGGGTTAGGGCAGGGCAGGGCCATTACTCTTTCCTCGGTTGGTTTGAGCAGGGTATATTGGAAGTTGTTGGGGTTTTCAAGGGTGTTTTTTTGTTTGTTCTTGTGATAGTTTAGAGGGTGTAGTAGGATTTGTTTTATTTATTTATTTATTTTTCAAGGGCGATTTAATGGTTGTTCAATAAAGTGTAGTGGAGGTTATCATGGTCGTCAAGGGTGTTTTCACGATGCTATAGTGGTAGTTTGACAGGGAGTTTGTATCATTATAGTGAGGGGATAAATCTATGACATGCCGAGTTTTTACCACGTGACTTTTCAAAATAGGCTTGATCTTAATGAATTAAGGTGAAGTTGTCCTGATATTCGTCCGCACCTGTCCCTCCCCCTCCCCTCCCCCTCAATCTTGCGACGGCAGACACGCGGCGCTCGCTTGCTCGCTGATTCACTCACTCGTCCGTCATGGCGGTGCAGCCCAGCGCTTGTTTGGCGTCACTTGTTTCCTGAGGCTAAGGACGCACCGCTCCCATCCCTTCGAGCTGGGCAGGGGCTGGGCAGGCGCGGACGGGTGGACGGACGACAAGACGCAGCCTGGCACTGATGGATTCTGTTCCCGGCAGCCGAGGCAGAGTACCTGGTGATGCAGGGCGGCATCACCGCCGGCACGGTGCTGGCGGTGCTGGTCCCGGTACTCATCGCCCTGCTGTGCTTCTCCTCATACCTGCGGAACAAGGAGCAGTACGAGGCCGAGGCTTACGCTGCCGTCATCCCCCTCCGCCGCCTGAGACGCTCCGCCGCAGCCCCTGCCTCCCGCCCATCAATCTCCCGCCCCATCGGCCCCGTCAAAACCGCCGACTACTCTCCGGTGACTCACAGAGAAGTGTTCAGCGGCTCCCCGCCCCCACAGAAGCTCTTCACCGAGGCACCGCTTGGCCGAGCTTACGATAGCTCCTCCGACATTCCCGACACGCCCTCCAGCCACCGCTCCCTCAGCGACTCTGACAGCTACACCTACCCTGGCAACCCCTCCGCCGTGGACGCCATCGGCTGCCGTCCCATGAAGATTCCCAAGGACTTTGACGCTGTGTACGACACACACGAGCCGGTGAACAACAAGCCCGTGGTGTTCCAGAACGTGATGTGGGACCTGGACGCCGAGCCCCATAAGGAATCCAACGTGTAGGGCCTGTCACCCACCCTCCCCCACCCCTCCTCACGTGTCACACCCAGCCACTTCCCCACCCCCTTCTCATGACACAGGCTTTGCAGCAGAAGATAAAAACGCTCGCCGAAGAGGAAAACGTACAGTACCAGGTCACAGAACCACGGCGACCAACCAAAACTTAGCCGCTAGTTCGCCGTGGCGCAAACGATAATTAAACAAGCGTAGTGTTAAGAACTGTTTGCAGCTTACGTAGTGCTAATGTTTTCATCTTAATTCAAATGTAAGGTAATGGTCTGTGTGTGTGTGTCTTTGTGTGTGTGTGTGTGTGTGTGTGTGTGTGTGTGTAATTTAGCTATAGGTACAGGTTAGAGAGGTTGTGACTCATTACACTCGGAGATAACATTACCTTAAGTACCTAACGTTTTATTGGCTTATAGCTTCTTAACATTAGTGTGTGTGTGTGTGTGTGTGTGTGTGTGTGTTTCTTAACGTGTCTTTCGAGTAATTTTTCTACTTTTACTAGCAATAATACCACCAGTATCATCTTTATTACTGTTACCAAGGCGGACTGAGAATGAACAGAGAATAAAGATGAAAAGAAAGAAAACGATTATTTATGCAGCGCCGCGATACAAAACACAAGAAACCTGAAAGTATTGACTCTGCTGATCCTTCGTGTTCTTCTATCCCTTTTCTTCCCTACGTTCTCCCCCTTTCATGAATACCTACCCGGTCCCTCCCAGTCTCTCCCGGTCCCTCCCAGCCTCTCCCAGTCCTTCTCAGTCTCTCCCAGTCCTTCCCAGTCCTTCCCAGTCTCTCCCGGTCCTTTCCCGTCTCTCCAGTCCCTCCCAGTTTCTCCCAGTCCTTCCCATGTCTAGCCTGGTCCTCCCAGTCTCTCCATGCACCGCTAACCATATGTGAAGGAGCTGGACGAGTGAGAGAAGAGGGAGAGGGACAAGCTTGCGGATGAATAAAGGAAAACGGAGAAAAGAAAATGGAAGGGCAGTTGTTTATTCTCAGTTGAGGTTAGACTAGACGGCGGGACATAAATCACTCATTCTATCCACTCTCTCTGTACTCATCTCTTTACTACCTAACCTAACCTAACCAAAGCAAACCAAATCAAACCAAACCTATCCTAACCTAACCTAACCTAACCTTACCTAACCTAACCAAACTTAACCTAACCTAACCAAACCAAACCTAACCTAACCTAACCTAACCAAACCAAACCTAACCTAACCTTACCTAACCTAACCAAACTTAACCTAACTGAACCTAACCTCATTACCTATTCATATTCACGCCCTTGGTCACGCCTTCCACTGCCCCCCTTAACCACCAGCCGAGGCCGAGTACCTGACCATGCAGGGCGGCATCACAGCGGGCACGGTGCTGGCGGTTCTGCTCCCTGTCCTCATCGCCCTTCTCTGCTACTCCTCCTACGTGCGCAACAAGGATCGTAAGGACTATCAGGAGCCTGCCTTCGTGCGTGCCGGCAGCAGGAAGATCAACCAGTTCTTCAGAAACAGGTGAGGCAGATGAACAAGTGAGACAAACACGAGAGAGACAGGCGAACCAGTGAGTGACAGGTGAACAAGAGAGGGAGAGATGAACATGACTGGGACAGGTGAATGAGTGAGTGACAGGTGAACAAGAGAGAGGTGACCACGAGAGGGACAGATGAACGAGTGAGTGACAGGTGAACAAGAGAGAGAGAGAGAGAGAGAGAGAGAGAGAGAGAGAGAGAGAGAGAGAGAGAGAGATGAGAGAGAGACAGAGTGAGACGAGAGAGAGAGAGAGAGAGAGAGAGAGAGAGAGAGAGAGAGAGAGAGAGAGAGAGAGAGAGAGAGAGAGATGAACATGACAGGGACAGGTGAACGAGTGAGTGACAGGTGAACAAGAGAGAGGTGATCACGGGAGGGACAGGTGAACAAGAGAGGGAGAGGTGAACATGACAGGGAAGCAGGTGGACACAATAGGCACAGATGAATAGCAGAGATGAATAAATAGTACGCTTAGAACACAGCTGTCATTATAGTGGAAGATTGTACATAGTGTTCATTTGATGTTCATTCCTACAGCAATAGGAGGTACGGCTCTGAGTCGCGCCAGACGCCCGTGAGAGAGCCTTTGAACAGCGGTGGAGGGAGCAGCGTTGGGGGCAAGCGGACGCCAGACACGCAGAACAGCGACGACACCCCAGTGTAGCGGCGCAGCGCTGACTCGCGCCGGGCCTCGGTCGGGGCCTGGGCAGCGGGTACGGGAGGGCAATAGTAGGTTACGTGTTGGACAGAGGGAACAGGCTGAGTCGTGCGTTGTCTGTCTGTATCCTCAAACGCTTCACTTCTTCACCTTCATTACTTTTTAGCAGTCTCTACGTAATTGATGTTGTTGGGGTTTTCAAGTGTTCTAATATTACTTCGCTTAGTCATTTGGAGGAAACACTCATGAGGATCCAACTAATCACTTCTGTGGGCCTTTGTAAACAGTCCTGTCGAGAACCCGCAGAGTTAACGAGAATCAGGCGGGGAGCGACGCGAGTCAGTGTGAGGAGTGGTGTGTGGCGAGGCGGCGAGGCTACGGAAGGCGTGGCAGGGGCGATGACAGGACAGGGATACAGAGGACACCATCACTTTCCACATTCCCACTCGTCACCACCCTATACCTGTAATGTTAAATAACTACGTGGACTTGAAATATTCAGTTAAAAAAATTCAGTAACTCTCTATGTGTGACCTCCAGACCTTGCATTTGACATCATTGAAAGGTGAATGCACTGTTTACCGTCCTGTTTACCTGTTCCACCTGTCCTCGTCACATGCCGCGGCGGAGTGAGGGGCGTGCGGGGCTGGACTCACTCTCCGCCTCGCCTGTGAATGTTTGTGTTTTTCCCTCACCCTAACCTAAGCTTACGTACGTCCCTTCCTTTATAACAATCAGGACAAAGCATTACTGTGTGTGTGTGTGTGTGTGTGTGTGTGTGTGTGTGTGTGTGTGTGTGTGTGTGTAGAGGTTCGATTGATCATCTTAGTCCTCTTGATCGTACTTACTTTCTTATTTCATTATTTGTTATTATTTTTTTTAGTAAACTGTCATGATAGATTTACTTTTTAATTGTTAGCGGTACAATATATAGAGTTAGTTGTATAGGCTTACTATATGTAGTTAGTATTATCATCATTATTAGTATAAGCAACACCTCATTTTAGGGCACACTTCTTTTTCTTTTGTATTTTTTTTTCTTTTTGGTACAAAGTAGATGATGTTATGTCCTAAGAAAAAAAAATGTATGTAGCACAGACAGCCGGGTGGTGTGTGTGTGTGTGTGTGTGTGTGTGTGTGTGTGTGTGTGTGTGTGTGTGTGTGTGTGTGTGTGTGTGTGTGCCTTAGCGATGGGTGGATCGTGGAATTAGGGAAAGAACCACCCCCTACGGAGCTGTCACGCCAATTATTTAAATAAAAGTGACACCGAGACCTCATAATGAAACACTTCTGCTTCTCACCCCTTACTTTCAAAGACTCTAGTTGAAGTTGCACGGGTTTTAAGGATGTTTTCACGATTTAAAGACAGATTAACAAACTTTCTATTTTAGTGTAAGGAGAAACAGTCTTGATAACTTGAGTAATCATCTGTATGGCCTCTGAAGGTAGTCGCAGTGAGAGCAGAGCGAAGTGTTTCTGCATGCAGGTCTGACATCCACCCAGAGAGGACTTGTGA
>NC_059281.1:15512401-15529901 GCF_017591435.1 Portunus trituberculatus
TGTGTATTCTGAGTGGGGCAAATATTTATGTATGTGTGTATGTATGTATGTATTATTATTGTTATTATTATTATTATTATTATTATTATTATTATTATTATTATTATTTGTAGTTTGTTATGATGTGATTTGCTTGTTTTTGGTTCTCCGTTCATTTCCTTTTTAGTTTATTCATTGTCTCACTTGTGACTGAGTTTTTGGGAATGGGAGAGTAGGGAAAGATGGCAGGATTGGATTATAAATCGCTTGAGAGTATGTTTGTTAGATCTTTGCTTTAACTAATATAAAATGAAGTGAGGTTAGACGTTCATGTAGGTGCTGTGATGTGAATGCTGGTTGCCATAACTGTGCATGTCTTTATTTGTCAGTGATTGCCATTGTTGAATATTTATTTATTTGTCTTACAGCAGTGTCCTACATTAGTGTAGCATACTGTCAGCAGAGCAATAAGTGGTAGGTATCCTTCTGTCATACATAACCAGAGTATGCAAGACTAGCATGTTTTATTGTTATTGTTATTATTAATTTGTTTTATTTTATTTTATTTAATTAGTTTGTTTATTTTTTATGCACATCTCATGAATAGCCTTGATAACACAGTCAGGTGTTTATGAAGATCACACATTCATATGCATCATGCCTCATCCACTTACACTGTGTGCATCATGCCCATCCACTCACACTGTGTACCTCATGCCCCATCCACCCACACTGTGTGCCTCATGCCCCATCCACTCACACTGTGTGCCTCATGCCCTATCCACCCACACTGTGTGCCTCATGCCCCATTCACTCACACTGTGTGCCTCATGCCCTATCCACTCACACTGTGTGCATCATGCCCTATCCACCCACACTGTGTGCCTCATGCCCCATTCACTCACACTGTGTGCCTCATGCCCCATTCACTCACACTGTGTGCCTCATGCCCCATTCACTCACACTGTGTGCCTCATGCCCTATCCACTCACACTGTATGCATCATGCCCCATCCACCCACACTTGAGTGCATCATGCCTCATCCAATCACACTGTGTGCATCATGCCCCATCCACTCACACTGTGCATCATGCCCCATCCACTCACACTGTGTGCATCATGCCCCATCCACTCTCACTGTGTGCATCATGCCCCATCCATTTACACTGTGTGCTTCATGCCCCATCTATCCACACTGTGTGCCTCATGCCCCATCCATCCACACTGTGTGCATCATGCCCCATCCATTCACACTGTGCTTCATGCCCCATCTATCCACATTGTGTGCCTCATGCCCCATCCACTCACACTGTGTGCATCATGCCCATCCACTCACACTGTGTACCTCATGCCCCATCCACCCACTGTATACCTCATGCCCCACCCACCCTCACTGTGTGCCTCATGCCCCATCCACTCACACTGTGTGCCTCATGCCCCATCCACCCACACAGAGTCTCATGCCAATACAGTACTTGTGCCAGGCATGTCACTAAATTGCTGAGACTGATATGCAAGACTGGCTGATATGCATTGCGTATGACACAAACTCATGACTATTTTGAGACTTGCACACCTGCTATGTGATAAAAGAGTGATTAGGCTTGCATGATCAGCCTAATCATGTTCATGCTAACTCTCTTGATCCTGTTTGGGGATTGGCATCTCTGTTGACCTTTTTGTTTGATAGTTTTTGTTGCCCTTGGCCAATTTCTGAACTGTGCTAGTATTAGGTGTGTCTTTCAAGATGATATTGGTCATCTTTGTAGCATGGAAGGCTAGTGAAGGTCAGGACTGCATGCTGTACTGGGAGATGAAGTGTGAAGTGTGAAAAAGTTATCCAAGTGCCTGGCATCTTGTGCTGCATTGCCTCACTTTCCAAAGTATCCATTGAGATGAAGCTTGACAGGTATAGATGATTTGAAATTCATAGAAACTCCAATGTTTGCATCTTGCTGATACAATGATTCCTATATGTAATGCTTACATGCATCCTCATCATTTATTGGAAATGCTGAAAGAAATGGCAACTATTGTTAAGGTACTATTGTTCATTATGGCTGCTTGATATTTGCTTAGAGTGAGAAATAGGGTTGGAATGAAGGCTGAAGGAATGTTGGAATCCTTACATGTGTGGGTGTTAGGTTTCATGATGCCATGGAAAGGACTTCATGGCATTGCAAAGATTGGTTGTATTAGGTCTGCATAAAGTTGTGGAGGTGTTCTGTAGTTAGGTTGTTGTACCCTTAGACCTCAGGTGTGTTGTGAGTAACAGTGTTACTCTATTTATTCACTGACTTCCTGAAACACTTGTATGGCTTGCTGAGGCCAGTATTACCCTTCATCATGTAACTATTTTGAACTATGGTCTCAACATATAATTGTAACTAATGATTAATTTTATTTTCATGTGAAAGTATCAATAGCTTGGTGGGAATATAATAAGTGTATATAATAAGTGTGTTTCGCTTCATTTCCCATCATGCATGAGTCACAGGTCGTGTGTGTGTGTGTGTGTGTGTGTGTGTGTGTGTGTGTGTGTGTGTGTGTGTGTGTGTGTGTGTGTGTGTGTGTGTGTGTGTGTCAGTCACTTTGTTGTGCTGGTTTATAGTGGGAAGCAGTCCTTTGAGAAAAGCTCCAGCAGGGTAGAAAGGAACATTTTTGCAAGGAAGGAATGAAGGAAGGAAAGTTTTCTTAGAGCATAAGAGTGTAAAGGATGAAGGTTCTTGGTGAAGGAATATGTGGTTTATTTGTAGTAATACTGATTTTATGTAATGTAGTGTTACTCTTTTCAGCTGCACAATAAGCGGTTAACTCTCTCTTGGTGGTTTGAAGTGAAAAGATGTCAGAAACGGCTTTGAAATTTGGCCCAGAGTGGCTACGAGTGCTGTCTCACGGCGGTAGTGTGTCCTCTCCACCACCCAGCCCGGGAGTCAACAAGATGAAGGTCAGTGGCCATGCCTTTGTTTCACCAAACTTCAAAAGGAGAACTGACAGCAAAGGAGTGGGAAATACTTCAAGAATATTTTGCCTTTCTAGCAGGTCACCTTTAGGGTCTTTAACTACATTTGTTGCATGCTGTGGGAGTAATTTGGGAGCTCCACTAGTAAAATTAAGAACATCTAATAAATTTCATTTGGGTCTTCTATATTTAGGCAAAATATTATTGATTTTTTGCAAGCATAGAGCAAACTTTGAAAAAAGGGAAAGTGGATATATTGGTTTTTAGAAGGGTGGCATTTAGTTGATGTGGTAAGACACTGTACTGCTAGCAGAGGGCAGAACATCGCTATGGTCGGGAGGAGATGTTGGCACTCTTCAATAAGCATCAAAGTCCACCAGATGGAATGCAAGCGCTTGGCTCGCTGTATGTCGACAAGGCTCAAGAACCACTGGCTTTCATACCCATGAATGAGGAAGAACAGGTGAGATGCAACAGTGTGGAAATCCCTGTGGATTATTCTTTAACAAAAGTCTGAAGTTACTTTGGCACAAGTAGAGAATAGAATTTTTATATCAGTTTTAGTTTACAAAAATTACAAAAAAAAGTACAAAAATTATGGAGATCTAATAGTTGATATAGAAAATATACAAAAAGTACAGCGTAGAGCTGAGTACAGCTGAATATCTCTGGTACAGTCAGCTGGTATGATCTTCAAAGTGAAAACATTTAAGATTCCATGTGAGAGTTGTTACCTTGTGTAGGAATTATATTTTAATGATTGAATGAACACTTCAATCCTGTGGTGATGTGAGCAATGTTTCCTTTTTGTTTTTCAGCGTATGTGGCAGAGAGGGGTAAACAGTGATGTAGTGCTTCGTCAGGCTGGGCGTGCTCCTGTCAATGGGGTGGGGAGAGGTCGAGGAGGCAGTGTGGATCGGGGTCGAGGACGTGGCAGGGGCACCGGCTCTTACTACACTCGTGGGCTCAGCTATGATGAAGAGGTGGAGCCACGGGGCCATAAAGAAGGAGGACCACCCGGCATTGGCATTAGGTAGGACCAAGAGATTTTATTTGGTCAAATTTCAATACAACCTGCATTTGCTGCATTAGGAGAAAGAATCCTTGAAGAGTAGATCATCATATATGCCTACTGGAAGGCAGTAGTGAAGGCTCATTCAGTAAGGTTATGTGAGTAAAGATATACTTATGTAAGGAATTTGAAAAGAAAAGTACTTTTGTATTTTGTGGTAAGCTCTTCATAGTTTTTTCATTCATTAAAGGAAACTCTAGTTATTTTAAGTTCAATGATAAGAATATTTAGGTAACATTTCTGAGATGACTCAAGAGACTATTGCTTGTTCCCAGAAGTAAACCATATGAGAGGTCGCAGAGCGTGCATGAGCAAAGGCCTTGGAGTGAGCGGGCTCCCGCTGGCACAGTGCCGGGGGTTGGTGTTGTGCCTGAGGACCGCAACGGAGCAGTATCACCACGAAAGGAGCAGGGACGGGCCTCCACAGAGAATTGGAGGTCCCGGGCTGGTGAAAATGATGACAGTGAACGCTGGAGGGGAGTTGGGGGCGGCCGGAGTGAAAAGTGGGGTTAGTTTGAATCTGCAGTGTTGCTTTTGTCTCTTAAAATTTTGTGCTGTATGATGCAGAGTGTTGAGTGGCTTGGTGGTGCAGTGAACAATACTAGTGTCCTGTTGTGTGGGTGTGGGTGTAAGTGGAATGGGTATGCTTGGTTATATGTCATATATATAAGTGCATTTGATTTGTACTTTTCCATTATCTATATCCCATTTTTTCTAGTAATTGTTACTTCATTTTATTTTTTTTTCTCTGCTATCTTGCCCCAGGTCCTCGTGGGTGGCGTGAGCGAGAAAATGGGCTGGAAGGTGACTGGGAGGAGGGGTTAGGGCGGGGCAGTACCCGAGGAATGCCTGCCTCATCGCGGGGCATGCGGCAACCCTGGGATGAGAAAGATGGGCATTTCCGCAAGTCCTGGGATGAAGATAATTTGCCAGAATGGTGAGGAGCGTTATTAAAATGTGAAATGGAGATGTTTTGGAATCTTGGATAGAAAAAGATGTGAATTATATTCTGCTGCAAGACTAGTGCATATATGTGTCATGTATTATAATTGTTAAGGATTATAACTGATTATTACTTAAATCTTGAACGTCACAATGCCTTGTTGATTAAGAGAAGCTAAGGTTGACACCATTAGCTTTCATTACTGACAATGTTTGTCTGCAGGTATATCGTCCGAGCAACTGAAAACTCTGATGAGAAAGGTGGAAGTTTTGATGCTTCTGGTGCCTTCCATGGACCTGGGTGGTCTGATGAGGAGGAGCCCACAGCTGAGGGGCGTGGCTGTGGCCCTGGCAGACCTCGACAGAAGTCCTCCAGCCCTGACAAAGGCACTCTATCTGACAACTCAGCAACTGATAAAGCAGAGGCTGGCAAGGGTCAGGATGATTCTGAGTCGGTGGAGGAAAAGGCACAGAAAAAAGCAATGGAGGAGGAGCCTCAGCCCAGACACTCCCCAATGAACAATGGGATGGACCCCACTCAAGTTCTTCACCCGCCTATTGATTCCATACCCTCTGAGGTGCATTTCTTTAACATATATGTAGGTTATTTTTCCATCACACAACCCCCGTTTTGTTTAAATGCAACATTAATTTTGCTGCTTTGCATATTCATGAAATATTTTTCCTGAAATCTTGCTTCTGCCCAGTTTCTTGTGCAAAGAAACCAATGCTGATTATATTCATGTACTAATCTCTAACTAATTCTTAAGTATGACTGAACTTGTGAAATAATTTAGATTTTTGAAACGTGAATGTGATTGTATATATATGGGGTCCCATTGTTGGCTGTTCCCTTTTTAAAGGGAATGTTGGGCTAGTGTATGGATTAGTTTTAAAAGTGGAGGTGTAGTTTTGTCTAGATGTCTAATTAAGTGCAAATTTTTGGCTGAATTTCTTAGAATGACATTTCTGAGAAGCCAGCCTAGTGTGGTGTGAACATGGGTAGCGTCGGAAGGGAATTCTCAAATTGGGTTTGTGATCGTGATTGAAGCATGAGGAAATGTAGACTTCCTTATCTGTGATTGACACTCACCAGAGATTAATAATGGTGATTGGTGATTAGATTTAGTCATAATGAATGTGGAGTCTTGAAAGAGGGAAAGGGATTATACTGTGGATTTTTGAGCAATACTAAATTTTGAACATGAAAACTCACTGGTATAGTGTGGAAGTGTATGAATTTGATGTGATTTGGAGATATGACAATGAGGCAATAGTTGCGATTGCAATGGCTGTATTTCTGATGCTTCTCTCTATTTACAGGGATCAACCACAGAAGAATCACAAGGCAGGGAAGAGAACAGGGGAAGTCCAAATGAGATGGAGCCAGGCACTGTGATTCCAGAAACCATGATGAACGGTGTCGTCTCAGAGGAAGAGAGCAGTGGAAGGGAGGCCCCGGCGCCCCCTCCGTTCCAGGCGGGAGTGGGGCCAGTCCCAGTGCAGGCACAGAACTCTGAGGGTCCAGAACCTGTGCCTGGGTTGGGACGGGAGCACCAGGGGGAGGAGGAGAAGCTGGAGCACATGCAGAGTGTTGCGGATGACTTGGTGGCAAAGCTAGTTGAAGAAGATGATCCCCGACCCCGGTCCAATCCTCCCAACCCCGGTGTGACGCCCCCAGGACAGATGGGACCCATGCCAGAGCCAGCGCCGCTCCCCACTCACACTGCCACAGAGGACAAGTGGTACTACACCGACCCTCAGGTAAACGGAGGACGGCAGCCTTATGGATGCTGCTTAAGGCTTTTTCGTGATCTGCTGAGCTTATTATGAGAAACATCAATGAAAAAAAGTCCTAAACATAATGTTGTAGAAGCCATAAGTAGCATTTTGTATATGAAAAGTATTAATGCATTATTACTATTTCAGGGTGAGATTCAGGGTCCCTTCTCCTCCAATGACATGGCTGAGTGGTATAAGGCCGGCTACTTCACCCCAAGCCTGTTGCTTAAGCGCGATTGTGATGACCAGTTTGCTCAACTGGGGGACCTTACTAGGGTGTTTGGTAGGGTGCCCTTCATTCCAGGACCCCCAGTTCCTCCCCTTAAGGTAAATGACAGGTTTCCTTCACTTTTTTTTTTTTTTTTTTTTTTAGAGAACTACTGCATAATCTTTCTAGCTGCTACAATGCACAATTTCAATGTGATCAATTTTTTTTAACAACTTTGAAAAGAATTCACTGCGCATGTGCAGTTCGTTATAGATTAATGAAAAGTTCAATGAGTATTATGTTTTCAATGACAAAGATGAAACAATGGAAAAAAGACTACGGTTAAAAGGAGCCGCTTTGCAAGTGGAGGCAGACGCTGCCCTTAAGAGCTTCATAATTAACCATTGACAACATTGATAATTTTGCAGGAACCATTTTATTAACAAACGGTTTGATATTCTTAGTACTTTAATGATTCTTAGACACACTGGTCAGGTATTTTTTAAGTAGATTTTAAATTTCTATAAAGTTATGTTTATCATCTCAAAGTATATGAGTTGCAACTTTAGTTTGTTGTTACAAAAAAATTCTTATTTGTGATCAGCTACCAGAACTGCTGGCAGCACAGAAGCAGCAGGCTGAAAGAGAGCGCTTGGAGTTGCTGCAGACTTACATGTTGCAGAAGCAGGTTTACCAACAGCAGATTGCTGCCAGGTGGGTCTTTGTGTGTCTTCATTCTTGGATATTGGCTGCTGTGTTGTATGGATGATGAATTCAATAGTGTCAGATACAATTTTGTCTGTGGATGAGGTGTGCATGAATAAAGGCTGATGAGATACTCTGTCCACTTCCCCAGACAACAAGTGTTACAGAAGCTGCAAAGTCTTGAGGAGTGGAGCACATTGAACCCAATCCAGCAACAGCAGTTGTTCATGCAGCACATGATGACCATGTTCCCTGGCCACCCTCCCATTCCCCCCACAGTGCCTCCATCCACTGCCATACCTCAGACCACCCAGGTGTCCGCCCCCATCCCTGATCCAAGGATTGTTGCTGGACCAGATCCTAGAATCCTGCCGGGCCCTGCTGGACCACCATCCTCTAAACCTCAGGATCCCATACAAGCTCTTGTTGCACAAATGGTAAGAGAAACATTTACTGGTGTGTGATGCATCACTACTTGTGTTTCACCAGTACATAGATTTCCATATTTTTGTTTACTTCTTGCAGCAAACCAACTCCATTGCGAGTAGCACAGCCATGACCAGCTCCTGTGAGGGGCTGCTTACCTCCCAGCTTACAGCAACATCCATGGCAGCTGAAAACCCTCTGCAGAAATTATTGATGCAGCTGCAAAGGGGACAGCAACCTGGAATGGGACCAATGGGAGGAGGCCCAGTAGGAGGAGGAGCCCTGGGAGTGGGTATGACAGGAGCAGCAGGGGGAGTAGGGGGAGTGGCAGCTCCCCCGGTAGCCACACCTCCCACCACTGTGCCAACAATAGAGAAGCCGCCTGAGCAGCAGTTTGATGCGATCCAGTCCCTCATGCAGCAGCTCACCAGCATGCAGACTCCAGCACAGGACCAGATGCAGCAGGTAGTGCCACTGTAGCTTGTGGCTTCTTAGTCTCTCTCTCTCTCTCTCTCTCTCTCTCTCTCTCTCTCTCTCTCTCTCTCTCTCTCTCTCTCTCTCTCTCTCTCTCTCTCTCTCTCTCTCTCTCTCTCTCTCTACTCCCTGAGAGGCAGTGACAGACTTCTGGCTACCAGCAAAGGATGGATGATGAAATTGTCTGGTGTGTGTTTCAAGGGCATAATTTGAACTTAGCACATGGAGCTGCATGTTATTGTTTATTTGCATTGTGTTGCTAACTGTAACAGGTGATCAAGTAAGTTTGTGTCACTTCTAAAGAGTTGGAAGGGTCACAAATAAAATATGTTGTCATAATATTAGCATTTTTAATGGAGACACAAAACTTTGCAGGAGGAGCAGCGCAGACGTGATGAAGACCAGAAGAGAATAGAGGAGGAGAGGAAGCTGTTAGAAGACCAAAAGAGAGCTGAAGAGGAGAGAATCAAAATAGAAGAGCTCAGGTAAGTCATTTTTGTAAATGGACTTGAGTAGCTGTAGATGAGAAAGTGTACAAAAATGTATGGAAATATTCTTGTGACATCTATAATGTATTCATGTAGTGAAAGCATTGTTATCCTCTATTCAGGCTGAAGGAGGAACTGAAGAGGCAGGAGGAGCAGAGAAGAAACCTGGAAGCAATGCGACGCCAGCAAGAGGAGGAGGCTCAGAGGCTGGAGGAGGAGAGGAGGAAGATGATGGAGGAGCAGATAAGAAGGCAGGAGGAAATGAGAAGAATTGAAGAGGAGAAGGTTAGAAAAGAAGAAGAACAGAAGAAGTTGAAGGTAAGTCTATAAGTAGTGATTTATTAGAGGGAGTAAGGTTCAGTGTGTTTTAGTAGATTGATTTGTAAAAATCTGAGTTTTGGGGAAAGTGGACAGAGTATCTCATCAGCCTTTATTCATTGTTCTTTTAGGATCAACAGATGAATGAAGCCAAGCGGAGACAAGAGGAGCAGCTGCGCCGTCAAGAGGAACACAGGCGACAACAGCAACAACAGCAGCAGCAGCAACAACAGCAGCAACAGCAGCAGCAGCAGCAACAGCAGCAGCAGCAGCAGCAGCAGCAGCAACAGCAGCAGCAACAACAGCAACAGCAACTACTTCAGCAGCAACAGCTGCTTCAACAGAAGCAGCAGGAGGAAGCAGCCAAGAGGAAAGAGGAAGCTAGAAGACAAGAGGAACTCCGTAGGCAGCAGCAGGAGGAGGAGAGAAAGAGACAGGAAGAAGAGAGGAGAAGGTAAAAGTCATAGTAGTAAAATAATTCCTTGCAAGTGATTAATTTGAGGTGTGCAGTACATATTTTATGACTTTAAAATGCATTACTTTTGTGCTCAAGAGCAACAGAAGCTGCCATCACAAAGGCTGAATCAAGACCTCCAACTTTAGTCACAGTAGTGCTAACCTCTCCAAAGTCCTGCTTTGAAGTTTTTTAATATCCTCTCTACCTTTTGGGATGCTGTCAGTCAACACAACACTATAGTGATCCTACAATTGCTTAATATGGTCATTGCTTGTGGCAGGCGAGAAGAGGAGGAGGAGGAAGCAAGACAGCAAGCACAGATCCAGGAGGAAATGAGGAGGATTGCCCTTGAGGAGGAAAGGAGACACATGCAGCAGGTCAGTGAAGAAAGAGTTGAGCTGGACTGTACAAGAACATTTACTTAAGGAAAGACTAAAAGAAGTCACCAATCCATTAGATGTATTTATTGATGTAGGTATACACTTTAGTAGTGTTCCAGACATCTTTGTGCACTGTTTGATTGAATGCTTTTCCTCTCCCACGTCTCAGGTGGAGGAGGAGGAGCGGCAGAGACAGGCTGAGGAGGAAGACAGGAGACACCAACACCTCATGCATCTAAAGAATATTCTACCTGCCTGGAATACTCAGAACCCAGCTCCAGCCCCTGAAGCAGCCCCAGCACCCTCCCTAGCTGACATTCAGCGTGCCCAGGAGGAGAAAGAGAGGAGGGTGAGCGTCTCTACTGTACTGGCAAACACATGCATAATACAGCTACTCATGCTTGTTACTCAGCATTAGGTAGTTTAGAATTGTTGTAAGTAGTGCTATTTTCCTCAGGAACGGGAGGTGGAGCTCCAGATGCAGCAGCAGCGGCAGAGGGATGCCCAGAGACAGGCAGCAGAAGAGGCACGTCAGAAGAACTCTGGTCTGAAGTGGGCTGCCAAGGCTCAAGCCAATCCTGCTCCTGCTCCTGTCAAGTCTCTCCTGGAGATTCAAGCAGAGGAAGAAAAGGAGCTTAAGAAAGTAAGCACTTGTAATGAGGACCATTTTCAGCTGACAAATTATATACTAATTTTTGTTGACCAACAAAATAATTATCAGTGACCAATTTTAAGTTACACACATTATGTATAAATGAATTTGTGGCACAGCGCCAAGAGAAGGAGGCAGCTGAGCGAGCTGCAGCAGTGAGCCACATGAGTTTGGGGGCGGCAGGCGTGTGGGGCTCTGCCATGTCCAACCTTTCCTGGGCCAGCCGTGCCTCCACTGTGGGGACGACTGCGGCCAGCCACCAGTCTAGTCAACAGGTGTGTGCTGGGTGGGGTGGTAACAACTGCTCTTGATCACTTGTTAGTACAGGTACTCTCTGATGTAGAATTTGGTTATATTCTTGAAAATGCAATCATAAATTGAGCAATCATTTATTGAACTCAAAATTGAATGCAAAAATTAGGAATGACCTTCATATGTGTCCCCTAAAACCTGTAAAAATCTATCGTGACAGTGGGGTGGAAATAATGGTGGTCAATCAGCCGGTGGTGGTCTGTGGAACAACACAAACCAGCCTGCTGCAGTCACCACTTCCAACCCTGGCCAATCCGTCTGGAACAATGACCACTCCTCCATCTGGAACCATGCTGACAACTCATCATCCACTGGTGAGATGCTGACCCTTCTCATGTCTGCATTTCAGTTCTAGGATTGGCAACTTTGTTACATGTTTCCTTGATAACTTTATGGTGAGAGTAGGTATTTTAAGTTTGTCATGGATGATTGTACCGTCACGTGTGGAGAGGTGGGGATCGTTCTGGGAATCATGATTTTTCCACACTAAACGTTTGAATCTGTCCCCCTCACTATTGGTCCTGGGGCAAGTGGAGGTATCTGGCATCTTTTCTTGCTCGCCTCCTCGAGCCTTGAGACATACATTCCCTCACAACAGGTCATCTTTTCCCATTTCGAGGCGACATCTGGCAATCCCTGTGACGCGGAGGGAGGAAACGGTACTCAGAGTGATGTTATGTCAGTGTTACTCGGTAATGACATTGAGGAGTGATGAAAATGAAGACAGTGATTTTTTTTATTGAGACAGAAGAGAGTGAAGTCTCCAGTAGTGATTCTGATAGTGATCTGGGAGACAGAGACCAAACTCCTCATGTAGCCTGTTCCCCTCGAGCAATGCACTGGTCTGTGTCACCCCTGGTTGCCTCTACAGGATTGTGCTTGTCAGCCAAGTCACGTGAATCCCATTGCTAATAAGAGTTACCAGATTCCAATTATTATACAAATCCACAATACTTGTAATATGTGGTTTCTTTTTCTTTTCCTGTTTTGCACATCATTTCATATATCTGAGTTCGCATTTTCATGACATGAAAGTGCAAAAGTTCCTACTTTTACATCAAATTCAAATGCCTGAAAAGAGAGAGAGAGAGAGAGAGAGAGAGAGAGAGAGAGAGAGAGAGAGAGAGAGAGAGAGAGAGAGAGAGAGAGAGAGAGAGAGAGAGAGAGAGAGAGAGAGAGAGCACGCATGCTGTGTTATCGGAGCTTGGGGGGTACTGCCATGGGTTCAGGGAGAATTTTTTGATATGCAATAACTTTGCTCTCAGAGGTCACAACATGTTGAAAACTATATTGTTGTACTCAGAATAACACAGAGAAATATGCTTTTATAAGGAAAAAAATCTTTTAACATTTTTGACAGGTGTGATTTTTCCCCGCTGTAACAGATGGAAAGTAAATCAACTCCCCGTACTTCAAGGGTTAAATCAAAATGCCTTCCTTCACGAGTTTGGGCTAAAGGATATTAGTTGATTACTATTTGATTGGCTTAATGGTGAATTTTAAGGAAAGTCATCAGGATAATTAGTTGCCTCTTCCTCCTGTTGTCCAATGTATGTCAGCATTCTTGAGCTTGTATCGTGATGTTGGCTGATGTAACACCTCCCCCTCATAGGCCCGCAGCAGGAAGGCAAACAAGAAGAAGATGCAGAAGGTGGACAGCAGCATACTTGGCTTCAATGTCACCTCCAATGAGCGCATCAATGTTGGAGAGCGCGAGTATGCTGAATGAAGCAGACCAGGCAGCACAGGTCCCCTATCAGGAAAACATGGTAAGCAAATGTGAAGAAATTTGCATTATTGTTATTGTTGCATGTGAAGCATTGCATTGGAGAAGTACATAATGAACCATAACATTGTTGGTGTTGTATAAGGCCTCTTATTTCGGTTTCCTTTGTTCAGCGCTTCACTGGGAATAGAACTAGATGGAGAGACGGAAAGTTACCCCATGAGAGCAAGTGGAATTGGACCAAGTAGTGGCAACGTGGGTACAAAATGAACCAGAATAAACTCATTAACGTCCACTCTGAAAAAAAAGTATTTCTTATGCAATTGTGTGGATATCATATTGGGGAGGGAATGGAGGATGGGAAGCCAATGCTCAGATTATCTACTAGGCACATTTAGCTTGCCTCAAGTGTTTACTGTGAGCAGGTGGAGGGAGGATGGCTTGTGTGTAGTAGCATTTGTGGCTGGTCCAGTGTTGCTCCCTGCCTTGTCTCGTCTTGAGCATATTTTCCAGGAAAGTATGATGATTTAGTTATTAAAAGTCAAAGTTGTCTGTGATAGTGGCCTGCTTACAGATTTAGGCAAGTTCTTGAAACTGGAACATTACTACTTGAAATTTACTACAGCTTTATATATCTTGGAGAGGAATAATGTGCATACCTATATTCCATGTTCTGCTGTAGGATGGAAGGAAAGAATGGCATAAATTTGTATTAAATCCACCAGTTTAAGTTTTCTATCACCCTGTTGTTCAGATAGCAGCTTTTCCTTGAAATGAAGAATTTTTTTTTTATGAGCAATTACAAAGAAACACTAAACTCAAAAAGGATGTGAAACCAGCTGGAATCTATGACACTTACAAAAAACATCACTTCATGTCTGGTGGTCTTGTATCTCAGTAAAGTGAGACTAGCTGTTACCTAACCATCACAAAGTCCAGGCTAGTGACATCTTGCTTCCAGCCTGAAAAGTCTGCTCTGCCATCCATGTTTTGAGGTTACCTGTAGGAAGATCAAAATTCAAATGAGAATACATACATTTATCTAGTTTGTTGTTCATTGTGGTCTTTAGTTACATAACCTTCACTTATTACCTCTGTTTCATTCTGAATTTGCTTTTAAGTTATCTTTTCATCTGCTGACAATCTTATAGGCTGGGGACACACGAGTGACTTTGTGGCGGGGATGTAGCTCTCCATGACTTTCCATTGTTTAGAAGCTGTCCCATGCCCAGGAGCGTCAGTGGCCAGTGACTGTGGCGAGCTGTCGCTCATCCCCACCACAGTGTGACGTGACTGTTCGAGGACCTGGGCAAACAAGTGACTGTGGCTGAGCTATGGGAAGCCAGTCACATACCAAACGTGGTGCCACGACGTAGTGCCACAGTTGCTAAACCCCGCCACAAAGTTGCTTGTGTGTTCCCGACCAAACTTTGACTATTTATAGATTCTCAGCAGATCAGAAGACTTGAGAGACAACACTGGTGGAAGGGAGTGTGATGTTACGTGACTACTGTCCACGATTGTGCTGGTGCCCACCTAAAACTGTTCTTGACCCTTTGGCTGCTTATGACACTATCACTCACTTCCATTTGAGTACCCAGATGCAACTGTAATGAGCAAAGATATAACACAGCACTAAAAGGTTAGAACAACTTGAGTACTCCTTTGTCATCAATGGTGTCTTGAAATTATATTCAATTTTTTTATGCTTGTGTTTTGTTGAGCTTTAGGAGAACCCTCAGCAGTTAGAGTTGATTCAGATGTTCTCAATAGCAGAACATGGAAAACATCAATTATGCCGAGATCTTCAAGCACAGAACAGTAGATGCTACCATTTGATGGAGCATTTGTTGGTCTAGTTTTCAAGTGAGCCCTTGCTGGTCGCTGGTTTTAATCTGAGTTATTAGTCTTAAGTAATACACTGGTGCAGCAGATTCACATCGACTAAATCCTTACTCATTGAGATGTATTACTGGTTCAGTATTATCTTAGGTCATGAGAGTCAGTTAGAATGTAATGGTTTAATACTTATGCCTTCCCTAATGATGTAAGCTGACTGCTGACTACCATTCTTTCTCACTTCATTACTTGTACGCTTTACTACACTTCATGTCATTTGTGCAGGAAATGTATATACCATAGTTTCATCTCGTCACTACATATTCTTCCTTACGACAGACATGACAGAGTTGTGTCCTTTCTTTCTGTTCCTGTCATTATGTTGCCAAAATGGCTGCCTGCTTGACTGTTCATGCAGACAGGTACATATGCTATCTTATTTGTTACTGCCATGTATAGTTGCATCATTTAATTACTGCTTTCCTTTTTGCCTAAATATGTGATGGACAATAGTAAGCAGTAAAATGACATCTCAAAACCAATTTCTACCACTCCAGTTAAATTCGTGCATTAGGGATGTATGTAAACCTGTAAAAATTTTGAATCTTTTCATATATTTGTAACTGTTGCTTCTCTCAACAACAAATTTAATAACAAAGTATTCTGTGAGGTAGACTGTATGACAAAATGTACTCCTAGGATAAATAAAACCAACAGTGACGACTGCCAGGGCTTAAGGTGGCTTCGTCATTTTAAAATTGAATGCTTACACTGGAGTTGCTTGGCATAAGGTGTATCATACTCCCAGGGAAACTAGCTATCAGGTTATACCTAAGGTTGTAATACAAGAAGTACTATTTTTGTTAATACATGCATGGAACTTTTTGTCTGACATTCAGACTTAACAATCAGTGGTTGTTACCGATATACTGCCGTGTGTGGCTGGCTACTCTTCTGTGTACTTAATTAAAAATTATTTATTATTTTTTTATTGACGAAAACATAAAGGGAACCAAATATGCTCTCAAACTTAACTGATTTACCTGACTTGAGATATACATGACTTACTGGGAGGAGCATAGAAATATGGCAGCTTCCAAACTTTGAGTTAGGTTTTTAACATGAAAAGCTGCTCTTCATTATAAGTAGATAAAGTTTTGATATGAAGTATACACAATATGAACTGCTTGGTCATTTATTGATATAATGAGCTGCTGTTTATGTTGGCAAGTGCAGAACAGCCTGGAAGAGTAAGATGCTGTATAATGAAAGGGCTGCTACTTTTACATGAGAGAATTGACAACACCATTAATAAAATCAGTATTATATTTTGAAGCTCAGAAGGCATGGAAACTTAAGTGTGCAAGCACCAACACCTCACGTGTGCTGCAGTGCTTGAGTGTGGTCTTCCGGGGTCAGTGCTGTGTGAGGCTGTTGTTATGGGCAAGAGGACTGTGCCTATGTTGTTAATACAGAAATGTTTTTGGTGCTCAAATCCAGAGATTCTGGAATCCTTAATACAAAAGAAAAAAATGACTGGTATTCTTCTAACCTGCTGCATGATGTGATGACTAGTGAAGAGTTACAGATGCCTGCAGATGCCGGCCCTGATAGCAGCTCAAGCCTCCGGGACTTGTGTTGCTATCCTAGCTTGCCAGGAGCACCAGCCTGGAGTCTTAAGTCCCAAAGTCCCTGATGTCCCAGTTGTGGTCCTTGGAAGAATTTCACCAACTAATAAGCTGTCATATAATTACAGTATACATAATATACAGTAATGTGGATAATCAAAAGTAGAACAAGTACATATAATGAATATATATGCATAAATGCAGGGTAACACAAAAATATGTATGTATATGACATTGTGTGTGTGTGTGTGTATATGTATGTGTATGTGTGTGTGTGCATGTGTGCTGTGTGTGTGTGTGTGTGTGTGTGTGCTCAGTGTGTGGCATATATGTGTGCTCAGCCATGGCCATGTGTGGTGTGTGTGATGTGTAGTGTGTGTGTGTGTGTGTGTGTGTGTGTGTGTGTGTGTAGCATGTACACATGTGTGTGTGTGTGTGTGTGTGTATATGTGTGTGTGTGTGTGTGTGTGTTTGTGTGTGTGTGTGTGTGTGTGTGTGTGTGTGTGTGTGTGTGTGTGTGTGTGTGTGTGTGTGTGTGCTATGTGTGTGTGTGTGTGTGTGTGTGGCGCGTATATATGTGTGTGTGTGTGTAAGATAAGTGTGTGTATGTGTATATATATGTGTACACGTTATATATGCGTATATGTGTGTGTGCGTACATATGTATGTGTGTGCGATATATGTGTGTGTGCATACAGTGTGTGTGTGTGTGTGTGTGTGTGTGTGTGTATACGTATATATATATATGTGCGGTATATACATGCGTACATATGTATGTGTATGTGTGCACACATATGTATACACATACACACATACATAATGTTGTATGTGTACAGCATGATATGACATGTGTGTGACATGTGTACATATATGTACATATGTGTGTGTGTGTGTGTGTGTGTGTGTGTGTGTGTGTGTGTGTGCTGTGTGTGTGTGTGTGTGTGTGTGTGTGTGTGTGGCATAGCACCATGTGTACAAGTGTGTGTGTGCATGTGGCCATATGTATGTGCATGCAGTATGTGGCCACGTATGTGTATGTGCGCCTGTGTGTGTGTGTGTGTGTGTGTGTGTGTGTGTGTGTGTGTGTGCATGTGTGCTGTGTGTGTGTGTGTGTACATGTGTATATATATGTATATGTATATATGTGTGT
>NC_059281.1:15539901-15589901 GCF_017591435.1 Portunus trituberculatus
CCCCTTGGATTCGGCACCTTTTTCGAGCGCGTGACTTTAGTGTTGGGAATAGGTGCATCAGGTTGGGTGAAATCGTGACGTTTCGGTCCCAGTTTCGTATGTGCTGTGAACCAGTGTACCACTAAATGTAAAGCATCAAAGAAGTGTTAGTGCTGGAACGTCACGGCACCTCATATTTGGTGTGCATGGTTAATAAGCAAGGTTTCTGAATGTGAGTAAGGCTGTTACATGCTAGATACAGCACCACATGCTAGTTTGTGAGGGTTTAATAAGTAATGATTCTGAATGCGAGTAAGGCTGTTACATGCTAGGTAAAGCACTACACGCTAGTCAAGTCCTTAAGTAATATACGCTGTTCCATTTAATTTGAGGCTAGTAACTGATCATACTGTTCAATTTGTGCCTTTATCATAGAAAAGGTCATAGATGTGGCATAAAGAATGACTTAACATGGCAGGTGAAGTATGTTTCTTGATTAATGACAGAACTTTATTGTTGCAGCAGTGTATACAACAAGGGAGAAGATCGGGTCATGCCGGCCACCCCCTAAACATGAGGCAAAAAGTCTCGGGCGTCCGTCAGGAGAAGGAGCGCGTCCCGCCACAAGTCTGGCACCGGCGTCCCTACATCTGCGTAGGTAGAGCCTTGGTAGAGCCACATCTGTTTACCCGAGGTAACTCCTCCGCTACAGCGGCGCTCGATTCCGACTTGTATTCGCCCAAGCGTCTTGATAAGCCCCGGCATCCTCCTCCTCCCCCTCCCTCTCCTCCCCCTCCACCTCCTAAGAAACCGAAGAAAAATACTAAACACCAAACCGAAATGGTGGAATAATGAAATTAGAAGCGGTCTTCTAGTAAAGAAGCATAGAAAAAATTAATTAACACATAGTAATAAATTAGAGAGCACAACAGATTGCGTAGACAAGCAAAAAAGCAGAAAAAAAGCAGCAAACAAATCTGTAGAAGCTCAGCTCGCAAACTCCTGTAAAACGAATCCAAAGGAATTGCTGTAAAACGAACCCAAACGAATTTCAGTTATGTAAAATGCAAGAGAGTTTTAGTTAGCTTCAACAATTGATCCACTGATAACGGAAAACGGAAACCAAATAGGTAACCAAGTTGAAATGGCAAACGTCCTAATTAGATTCTTTAGTCTTCATGACTGAAGATGTCCAGAACAGCCTGTCCATGCCAGAGCCTCAGACACAAGGCACAACACTGCCAGACTTCATGATTACAGAAAATGAAATCCTCAGTCATGAACAGCATGAACGTAAACAAAACGCCTGGACCAGACGAGATATCACCAAGGTTCCTCAAAGAAGCGAAAAACGAGCTCGTGAAACCACTTGCAATTATATTAAAAAAAAAAAAAAACTATTAGCAGGGAAAGTCCCGCAGGAGTGGAAGCTAGCAAATGTCCCGCCCATTTTCAAGAAAGAAAATAAATCACTCCCAGCAAATTACGAACCAATCCGTCTTACATCAGTAGTGTACAAACTGATGGAAACGATAATCAGAGGTGAGATTGTCCAATTTTTAGAAGAATAAAATAGATTCACAACACGGTTTCAGAAATGAGCGATCCTGCCTAACAAATTTAATAGACCTTTTATGAAGTTTTTAACTCGTATGACGAGACAAAAGCATTTATCTTGATTTCCAGAAAGCTTTCGACACTGTCACAAGACTAACCAATAAAGTAAAAGCAAGTTTTTCTATACTGCATGGTACTTTTCCAAATTTTTCCACGCCAGCGTAAGCTGGAGGGAGTGGTGGGTGGGGAGGAGCCTTCTCCTTTCCTGTCCTGTCTCTTATCTGTAGCCAGTTAGTAGTTACCAAACCACCTCGAAAGGACCAAGAGGTCTATTGCGGTTTGGCTTTCCATTGTATTCTTTCTCATCTGCAGTCCATCTCCAGGTCTGCCTTTTCAGAAGAGGACGCAGACGATGGAGACGTGCAGTCCGGTAATGGTAGGGGTTGGTTCGTTTCAAATTGGTCACTGGAGGCGTAGGTTATCAAGAATTGTTCTGTCTAGGTGTTAACGGCAATGCAGCGAGGGTGATAGAAGCAAAGCTCGTAAGGTTCGTAATTATTCTAGAATGAGGGATACCGCTGTTTTTTTTTTTTTTTAAAGGAATTGAGGTTTGTAGATAACATTAATGTTCCGTAGTGGTGGATAAAGTGGAATGCCCTAAGCATTTGACAGGGACCTCACCTCACCTCTCCTCTCTCCTCTCTTCACCTCTTTCCTGCTCACCTCTTTCCTCCTCGCCTCTTTCCTCCTCGCCTCTTTCCTCCTTACCTTACTCGCCTAGCCCACATTTGAGGACAAGGTTGTTCATGATGAAAGTGTAAAGGTAAAATTTGTTACAGGTCCTGCCACTACTGAAGGGAGAACAAACCAGCGTGTCCTAACCCCCGTTCAGCGAGGACACATTGCCTCGCTGCACCTTCCACGGAGGAATTGGACCCTGCCTTACACCAACTGCCCTGACAACACGAGCTACCATCCACAGAGGGAGGACACAGCCTCGCTGCACCTTCTACGGAGGAATCGGACCCTGCCTCGCACTCGCTGTGTCCTGACACCTGGTGCCATCCAGGGAGGAAGGACACACTGCCTCGCTGCACCTTCTACGGAGGAATTGGATCCTGCTCCGCACCAGCTGTCCTGGTAACACGTGGTGCCATCCAGGGAAGGAGGGTATTGCCTCGCTGCACCTTCCATAGAGGAATAGGACCCTGCCCTGACCACAGGCGGTGCCATCCAGGGATGGAGGACAGAACTTCCTCGCTTTATCTAACTTAACCAATAAATGTTGCCAATCACTCGTGTAATGTTATTCTTTCCATCTAATGTGAATGTACTCGCATAAGTGTAATGATTTTTCCTTCCATGTTCTGTAATGTACCCCTATGTCTGGTGTTACTACTTAATAATAAATCGATTAAGAAAATTGTTATCGATACTTTCGAGAAATCCTTTTCTTTTAAGGTATACTTAAGATACATAATCTAATCTGGAGTCTTAACCTAACCGGGCTAACTAGACCCTATTACGCCCACAAAAAAAGTTCGTTTTTAACATGAAAAAGAAGCCTTTCATTGAAGCTGTAAATTACAATGCGAATAAAAAAAAAAAAAAAGCCCAAGGATGATGCTTAATTTGGCTCAAGCTGCTATCAGGCAAAATGGCAGTGAAATAAAATGCCTCTTAAACAAACGGAAAAACAAACGGAAAAGTAGCGAAATCAGGTAAAATGGCAGTAAAATACCTCCATCCCTCTTAAAACAACTGAAAAGTAGCGAAAAATAGCTACAAAACCGGTTTCAGTAGCAAAAAATAGCTACAAAACGGCTGAAAAGTACCAAAAAACTGAAAAATCCCTGTAAAACTGCCCAAAAATGGCCAAAAAATGCTGAAAATCCATGCAAAACTGCCCAAAAAACTGTACTAAGTCATAAATACTCCGAAGAGTCTCCGGAGAAAGACCACATGTATATTTGGGTTAAAAATACAATGAAGTGTCTCCCTTCCTTCCCTTTTATTCAATCAACAAACACATTTTGTGTAAAAGTCTGAAAACTCTACAAAAATTTTCAACTTAGAATATTTTTACAGAGGAATAGCAAGATTTGTACAAACACATTTTTTTTGTGTAAAATCTGAAAACTCTACCAAAATTTTCAACTTAGAATAATTTTTACAGAGGAATATTTCAACTTAGAATATTTTTCACAGAGGAATAGCAAGTTGTACAAACATTTTTTTGTGTAAAATCTGAAAACTCTACCAAAAAATTTGTAGAATTTTTTTTTTACAATTTTAGACAAACCAAATTTTCGACTTAGAAAATTTTTACAATTTTCGACTCAGAAAAATTTTCAACTTAGAAAATTTTTAAATTTTCAACTTAGAAAATTTTTACAATTTTCGACAAAAAATAGTTTTCGAAAACTTTTACAATTTTTGACTTCGAGAATTTTTACAATGTTCGACAACAAACATTTTCAACTGAATTTTTTTTACAATTTTCAACAACTTTAACATTTTCAACTTATTAAGCAATTTTCAACTTGGGACAATTTTTTCGAGTATTACATTACTTTGGGAATATTTTCAACTTACAAAACTATTAGAGAAACAAAACGAGGAAAGTTGCAAGAGGGACCATGAGGCCTGCACATACATGGTACCAGTCCCTGTACGAACAGGTCTACTTCATCCCACCTATCATTGCCATCTATACATTTGTCTTATATAACAAAAAAAATAATAAAAGAACAAATCTTCATAATGCAAGATCTCTTATAAGTCACTTTTTATACTTAAAAATGTTCATAAACCATTACTCCTTGTAACTAAATATACATTTACATGTAATGAAGTGATCTGATGCACAAAGGTCAACACAATGTTAAGTCAAGAAATCTATGACTATGAATGATGACATATAATCATTCGGTTAAAACTGTGTCCACTATTTTCCACAAAAAAGAAAGAATGAACCAATGATGCTGTGAATGTTGAAGCATCCTCCATCCTTGCCCCTCTCTGTCTTGCACTCTGCACACACATTTATGAAAGTAGTGTGCAGTGTGCTGCTGTACCTCCAAAAGCCTGCAACAAAAAGAAAGGAGTCAACAAAAGTTTATGTTTAGCAATCATTTACCTTCATCTTATCAATCTGAAATTGTCAAAACTACTCATTTGTAATCACATTTGTGGTACAGGAAGGTATATAAAAACGCAGCCCAGCAAAGTTACACTATTTGCAACAATGTCAAAATAACTACTACTTGACAACTTGTTTGCCTTACTTGGAGTGCAGCAAAGTGTGTGTGCCACTCCTTCTTGAAACTCTGGAGCACCTTCATGTGTTCAATAAAGTGCTGGGCAGGGATACAAAGAGGCACTTCCCTCGACGCCACGCCACCGGTGCAGCACGTCCTGTCGGGCAAACGCAAACCCTCAATGCACTCAACAACACCCAGGGAACATGTACATACAACTCGGCCAATCATCCCTCCTTACACATATAAACACCACCGTTCACAAACTGCACTCACCAACACCTCACAAATAAATACAAATCAGCCTCTCATCTCTCGACCTCCTCAGACAGAGATGCCTTCACAAAGAAATCAATACAACACAGATTGAACACATTAGTCTTTGACAGACACAAAGTTCAGAGAAAACTGAGAATCTGTACGTACATCTTACAATTCAATCATTTCATCTTTTCTTCATTACAAAATTTCATGAACTGTTTCACTGCACACACACACACACACACACACATGACCTTTATTACGTGAGATGGGTGCACTGCCTCCCTGTGTGGCGAGTCAGGGAGCTGCATGACAGCTGAGGCGGCGAAAAAGGCGGAAAACATGACGGAGCAGGGATACACACGCCACCTTTACGGGGGCTGGCTCAATGGCTGCCGCCTGCCTGGCTGGGACTCGGTCTGGGATCAGCTGACAGTACAGCTGGCCGCTTCTCGCCCCGCCATCCAGTGTGAAGTGTAAAGAGCCACGTAGCAAACATTGCCAGCTTACGTCCGTCGCC
The DNA here is from genome assembly GCF_017591435.1 of Portunus trituberculatus. NCBI lineage: Eukaryota > Metazoa > Arthropoda > Malacostraca > Decapoda > Portunidae > Portunus > Portunus trituberculatus. The sequence goes on from NC_059281.1 coordinate 15,545,479, forward strand.
TGAGGTGCATAGCGTGGCTTCTTCCCGGTGTGCACCCGTCTTGTCTTCAGAAGTTCAGAGTAAGTGGAGGTGGAGCCTGGAGGTGACCCTCGATCTCGAGATTGCTGCCGGGAATGGAGTCAATGAACGGCAGACGGAGCTACCACAGCCGGACGCTTTCTTCGTTTCTTCTTCTTGTGCAGCCTGGACTTGCTAAATCCAGATGTGGGATAAAATTGCCAGTTTTCCCAAGGGTAAAGCCGGAGTTGCAATCGAGTCCTCTCTTTATAGCAATGTGCACCAGCTCTGAAAGGAACCAACGAGATTTATTAATACCACAGCGAGCAGCAGCTGGATAAATATAAGCTACCTTACAAATACACAGGCTGAGACCAAGAAAAAATGTAATACGGCCATACTACAATTAGAATGTTTAAACACTTTTTGGACGGTGTCTGGCTCAATCATGATAAAGACAGGCTGGCTGAAAGATGTGTCCTATAGTAAACATTAATATGAGTCAAGGAAAGTGCCGTTATCATTAATCATACATAATAAAACAAGAGGAATGCAACACCGACACATTGTTTATTACAGAATAGAAAATAGTTTATACCTATGGAAAAAAAAAGGGAAGCTTGATAGCAAGAAGTTTGTTACTATTACTCGTCGTCTTATACAGATCAGCACCCCCCCCCCTCTCTCTCTCTCTCTCTCTCTCTCTGATGTCACCAAAAGGATAAGGTCACTGACGCACCTTCAAGTCACCTAACACTATCTTGTGTGATTGTATTTACATACTGTTTGATACTTTTCAACGAAAAAAAAAGATACTAAAATGAAAATAAATAAATGAATGAAATGAATAAAAACCCGACACTGCTATTACCGTCATTTTCATGGAAATACCGGTATATCATTATTATGGTTTCATATCGAACCGAAACGTATCGGTATGTTTCAGAATCCCGGTAATATCAATACCGACATTTTTGTCGATGCCGCACATCCCTAGTGTGTGTTCAAAGTATCGAAAAACCACGTTTCTCAACAAGATTCATACACAAAGTTATTGAACACGTGAGTCATCAGCCTCGGCATTTTTTCAGTGTTGAAACTGTTCTGGTTTCCCTTGCTTTGCTTCTCGTCTTCCTGTCCCTGACTCGATCTACTCATCTGCCGCGAGGAACGGACGGACCAGCAGTCTAGAGCTGTGTGTACCTTTACTTCCCATGCACCTCCTTAAAACCAGCCTTCAGTCTCTTCCACGGGAAAAACTTCACGTGTTTGACGAAGTTAAATCCATAAAACCTGCACATGAACATGAAAGCTTCCGTCCTCTGCAGGTGTGTGAGGAAGATCTTTTTCGTTGTCTGTGGCATTTTATCGAGGGGCTTGACATCGAGGACTTGTTCAAGCATTAGTAACCTATGGATGAGGCCCTTGGCGGCGGCTTGCACCTCCTTCACCACCTCCACGTAGCACGGACCCTTGCCTAAGCCCGGGTACTGGTCGCCTAGGAAGTCCCATACGGCATCGTAGTAAGACCGCACTCTGAAATCAGTGTAGTCCAAGAAATTGAGCTTCATGTCCTTTTCCAGCGTGTAGGCAAGAATGAGCCGCGCCTCTTTCTCCGCGAAGAGGGCGATGAAACTGCCCCTCCTAAATACCGTAAACCAGGTAAAGGTGTGTGGATTGAGGCGCACCATGTCCCTGCTCACCACTGTCTTACTGCTGGCGGGACTCGGCAGGTAACTTGTCAGCTGGGTCTCCCCTGAAAACTTTGACATCTGGATGGATATTGTCACGTTGGCGCCGCTGGGGGAATGCAGGAGGACTAGATCAACATCACCCTCAGACTTCACGCCGAATATAGTGAGCGGGGACTCCCACGTGGGCAGCTTGTACACCGGAGACAGCTCGAATAAGGTATTGATGAGACTTGTCACGTACGCCGCCTCCCTTGCCGCCAATCCCGCCACCACCACGACACCCGCGCACCACCACACCGCGCCCGTCATTTGTTTCATCACCATTCAGTAGAAACCAGTGATATCTTGGTGAAAATGGGCAGAGAGGTAATGGACACAAATAAAAGCTATATTTTTCATCTCCTGAAGTATTTTTTTTTTCGATTTTTAAACAACATAGCTAAACTAATCTCTCTCTCTCTCTCTCTCTCTCCCTCCCATTAGGGGTGTTAACACAGAACGTATGTGAAGGAATGTACTAATTAGGAACACTCGTAAAACTGTAACAGCGAGTCAAGGAGATAAATATTGAAGTATCACGAGAAAGAAAACGAAAAAAAAAAAAAAAATAACGTGAAAGAAAACGGACAAATAAGTTTTTTTAGACGGTATACTCAAACATTTCAACATCTTTAGCCTACGATGATGGTGACGAAGATGAAAACAACAACAACAACAACAACAACAACAACAACAACAGCAACAACAATGACATAATCACCATCATCACCATCACCTTCACCAATGCGTCGTCTCAGGTTGGGTGAAGCAAAAAGAAGTAACAAAGAAATGGTTAGTTTGAGTGAGATTATGTAGACTATGAAAACAGAGAGTAAAAAATGTGCTTGCTTTGACCTATATTCACTGCTTGGGAGGAGGAGGAGGAGGAGGAGGAGGAGGAGGAGAAACAACAATAACAGCAACAACAACAAACAAAAACGAAACTAATAAAGAAGAAGAAGAAGAAGAAGAAGAAGAACAAGAAGAACAAGAAGAAGAAGAAGAAGAAGAAGAAGAAGAAGAAGAAGAAGAAGAAGAAGAAGAAGAAGAAGAAGAAGAAGAAGAAGAAGAAGAAGAAGAAGAAGAAGAAGAAGAAGAAGAAGAAGAAGAAGAAGAAGAAGAAGAAGAAGAAGAAGAAGAAGAAGAAGAAGAAGAAGAAGAAGAACAAAGAGAGAGAGAGAGAGAGAGAGAGAGAGAGAGAGAGAGAGAGAGAGAGAGAGAGAGAGAGAATGTGTGTCAGTGTGTGCGTGCAAAGAAGGAATCCTTAAATTGAATGGCATGATGTGAGACTTTTAAAACACACACACACACACACACACACACACACACACACACGAATACCCAAATGTTATCTAAATTCTACAATGCTTGCCTCTCTTTACTCCATCTGTCTGTCTCACTATCTCTCCTTTCCCTTTCTCTCTGCATCGCACGAGTGGAGGCAAGACAAGTGCTGAGGATAACAATATGAAATGTCGACCTTGAACTGGTGAGAATCTTAGGACTGACATTCAACTCACGTGGCTAGCAGGTCGTGTCAGAAGCTTGTGGCCTTGATAAAACGTTCCTCATGGTTAGTGTGGGTTGTTTAGAGATTAGTAAGAAGAAGAAGAAGAAGAAGAAGAAGAAGAAGAAGAAGAAGAAGATGAAGATGAAGAAGAAGAAGAAGAAGAAGAAGAAGAAGAAGAAGAAGAAAAATTAGAAGAAGAAGAAGAAGAAGAAGAAGAAGAAGAAGAAGAAGAAGAAGAAGAAGAAGAAGAAGAAGAAGTAAAGAAGAAGAAGAAGAAGAAGAAGAAGAAGAAGAAGAAGAAGAAAAGAAGAAAGAAGAAGAAGAAGAAGAATTAGAAGAAGAAGAAGAAGAAGAAGAAGAAGAAGAAGAAGAAGAAGAAGAAAACGTGTATGTGTGTTGGGGGGGAAGCGAGGCACATGGAGACGAGGAGGAAGAGAGAAGAGACGAGCGGGCAAGAGGCAGATCCACGAAGCGGCACCTCAGGAGAAGAGTAAGGTCTGAACCGTAAAAACACCTTAAAAACTCGTGAAAATTAAGGTAAACGCGAAATAGTGGAGATGAAGCGCAGAAGTGTTTGAGAATACGAGCTAAAGACAGAGTTGTGATGTTAGTGAAGGGAAATGTTTTGAATCGCTTTGACGTGAAGGCGAAAGCTGAAGCGGCCCCATCCAGCTCAGATGGTGCCGCTGTCCTGTCCTTAACTCGCCGTCACGTACAATTACCTCTCCTCCCACAGCCATTACTCCTCAAAGGCTTCCGCTTGTTCCGCACCGCCGCCTCCGCCACGATGGATAAATGAGACGCACTTTGCCTCTACGACGCTCCCCTCGTGTCACGGAGCGGCGCCGCCCTTGTCTGGTCTGACTCGTGTCTGGCTTCGTTAGGTTGGTTAGGTTTTGATGGGTCAGATCATGAGGTTAGCTTAGAATCACTGGAATTACTTGATGGAGTTCTATTCGGCGGAAGGAATGGGCTAGGTCAGGTGGCGGTGCGGTCTGGCCTGAGGGCGGTGCTGAGATCGCTGCGGGCGCGCCGTATGTTGTCCTCCGGGATGATCGCAAAGTAGCGGAAGAAATCAAACGCGTGGAACCTGAACACGAGGAAAAATGGATTGAGATCATCGAGGATCTCAGCAAACTCCCTCTGGACGTGGCGCGGCAAGCTCGACACGTTGGCGTGGTCCAGGAAGAAGTCAATGGCCATAATGCGCTCAGCCATGCCCCGCACCGCGCCGCGCATCTCGGCCACTATGGCAGGTTGGCGTGGCACCGTGCCCGGCCTCACACCCAGGTATTTCTCGCCGCGGAAGTCCCACGTGGCCTTGCCCTTGGACCACACCTGGAAGACGTTGAATGTGATGAAGTCCACCCCCGCGGTCTCGTTAGTGAAGGCGAGGACAGGCCTTACGCTGCCGTCCCTCATCACGGCAAACGTTGACGCTTTCCTGAAAATAGAGAACCACGTGTATTTGTTGGGACTGAACGTCACGTTCTCCTGCTCACCACCGTCATCGCGAAGTCTCCGGCGCTAACAGTCACTTGACTCTCGCCATCCCACTCCGTCACGCTGAGGGAGACCACTACGCGGGCGTCATCCGAGGCAGAAATTAATTTGATGTGCACGTCGCTGTCCGCTTGCACGCCGAACACTGCTAAGGACGACTCCCAGGTGGGCAGCAGGTGCCAGGGGGACGTGGCCGGGGTATGGACTGGCCTCCGCACAGCCTGATAGGACACTTTCTTGCCCCACGCCAGCGCCGCCATGGTGGTGAAGAGAACGAGACGCGTGATGAGTGGAAACATAAGTTTTCAGAGGGACAATTAATGACGACAAGCAGCAGCAGCAGCAGGTGAGGATGACAGTGTGAGAGAGAAAAGCGACTCGATGACGGGAAGAACTTGTCTGACATCACTCCTCCAGTGAAATAGATATAAACAAATAATTACAAACAAAATAGAACAAGGAAACATTTTCTTTTCCTACACACCCTCAGTGGAGCATGTAATGAACCAACGCACAGTGCAAACAGATACAAGGAAACAAAGTCAACCATAACAAGATAAAGAGTGGATCTTGATGAGATGGAAACTGGCAATTAACAACACATTGTCGAAACCTTCAAGGAAATTCACACCACATCACCACACACACCCACTCTTCACATTCCTTCCCCTTTCCCCTCTCTCTCCACAGACACACCCTACCTCCACGCTCGCCCTGACAACGAGATCTACAAACTACGCACACTTCACGCTTCACACGGGACACTTCAGACCATTGTGAGTGATTGTTCCCAGACTTGTCACTATCAGCAGAGTTATCAGCGCAGGGCACCAGGTCGGCGACGGAGCGGTGTGGAATGGTGTGTCCTGCCAGGGAAGGATAAGGATGGACAGAGCACAGGGGCAGGAATGGAGGATGCATGTGTGGGAGGGAGGATAATGACAGGACTTGATATGGAAGGACCGTTTGAGGGTGCGTGTGGTGAGTTAGGATGCGTTGAGCGAGTGGAAGGAGGGAAAGGAGGGAAAGGATGCGCAAAGGACAGAGGGACAAGTGAAATGAGGGAGTATAAGCGTGCTACGAGAGAGAGAGAGAGAGAGAGAGAGAGAGAGAGAGAGAGAGAGAGAGAGAGAGAGAGAGAGAGAGAGAGAGAGAGAGAGATAAGGCCTTCGTAGTCTTCTCTCAATCAGCGTCACGGCGCCTAACAAGAGCGTCCCCACCGTCAGAAGAGGCGTTGGGTTCGTGACACTCCTGCAGACACGTGAAAAAAAAATAACAACAATTTTTCTTTAACCCGTCAAAAAAAAATAAAAAATAAAAAATAAATAAATAAATAAAATAAATAAATAAATAAAATAAAATAAAATAAAATAAATCCATTACTTTCTCTCCTTTTTCTTCATCTTTCTCCTTTTCTACACGAGCATCACCATTACCTCTTAGCTCACCGTCACCATTACGTCACCACATCCTTTCCCCTTTACCTCACAACATCCTGCCCGTCACACTCCATAGCTTCATTTCATCACCACTGCCATCAGGGTACCCTCCCTTACTGGCACCCTACCACACCACCACAGTAACACCACATCACCTTTCCGACCTTCACCAAACTTGATCTCCACTCCTTTATCATATTTTACTCTATTTACTCCTCTCCTCTCCATTCTCCTCCATTTCTCTTCCTCCATACCTCTCCTTGTCCTTGTTCTCCCTACTTACCTCATTCTAGCTGTCCATATCTTCTTCCTTTCTCCCCCTTTTCCCTCCTTCTCCCTAGCTTTTCTCTCCTTTTATCTCCATCTCGTTTCCTCCTTACCTCGCGACGTCCTTGTTCTCCATTCTACCTCATTCCTCTTAAATTGTCATGCATTCCCTCTTTCTACATTTTCTTTGTGTTATTTCTCTCGTTTCCTTCGTCTTTGCTGATTTTTTTCTCTATTTCTTCCCTTTGTGCTGAGGAAAATGTAATGTGGTCTAAACTTGTGATCAGAAAACGCCAATGTCATTTTTCTTTGCTGTCAATAATAGCTCAACCTTTTCCATTTTCTTTTATCGTGTTCTTTTTTCTTTTTTTTAATGCATTTCTTATACCAGGTTAGGAAATTCTCAGTAGTGCCTTACCTCCCTTTCCTCCGTTCCCTGCTTTCCTTTCCTTCAATACGTGACACTTCTACTCACCCCGTTCCTCCCTATCGTCTCTCGTGCCTCCATCCCCATCCCCAGCCCTCCTCCTCCTCCTCCCTTCTTGACAAGTCGTGTGTAGGTGGTGGGGTGTCCTTGCTTTTCTACCGCAAGTCTTTTAAGGAAAACTACTTCAATTGGGACTAGTAAATCTTAATGGGAGGGTGGGTGCTCACTCGTCATGTCCACACACACACACACACACACACACACACACACGACACTTTGTATGTATGTATGTATGTTTCCCCCTTTCCTGATATTAATATTCTTTACAGAGTGAATCGATTTTTTCTGCCTGTCCATCCTTCCGTCTCTCTCTCTCTCTCTCTCTCTTAAAAGCCTCGATTCTTCCCCTTTACTTTAACACACACACACACACACACACACACACACACACACACACACACACACACACTCTCTCTCTCTCTCTCTCTCTCTCTCTCTCATAAATTCATTAAGGCCATCCTCCTTACCACCTTTTCCTCCTCATCACCACCATCCTTTCAACCTGTGTAACAAACAAACAAACAAACACACGAGAGAGAGAGAGAGAGAGAGAGAGAGAGAGAGAGAGAGAGAGAGAGAGAGGGTAGGGGGGGGGGTAGTGGTCAGTGCGTCATCTCGGCTCTAACACGTATGAATGTAATGGAGGCATGTGACACTGCAGGGCGCCGTTTAGCTACGCAGCATCGCGTGGGTGGCGGCAATTAGCGAGGCCCCGGGGTGGGTTTTGTAACTAGGCACAACGCACGTCGCTTTCTGGTCTTGTGTACGATGTGAAGGATGATTGACTGAGTTTTCTGTCTATGTGAGGATGATATGAAGTAATGTGAGGAGGAGGAAGAGGAGGAGGAGGAGGAGGAGGTGACAGAAGATGAAAAAAAAAAAAACCGCTTTCTCGTCTTGTGTTCATATATAAAGGATTGAGTTTCCTGTCTATGTTAAGTTAGGACGAAATAATGTGAGGAGGAGGAGGAGGAGGAGGAGGAGGAGGAGGAGGAGGAGGAGGAGGAGGAGGAGGAGGAGGAGAAGTTGCGTTAAGATGAAATAAAATAATGTGAGAAGGAAAAGAAGGAAAATGAGGAGGAGGAGTAGGAGGAAGAGGAGGAAAAGGATAATAAAACAGAAGAAAACCAGGAAAATAAGAAACACATGATGAAAAGCACAAGAACAAGAAGAGAATAATGATGATGATGATGATGATGATGATGAGAAGGAGGAGGAGGATAAGACTTAAGATGAAGACGAAGAAAACTAGGAAAATAAGAGACAGGATAAGAAAAACAAGAACAAGAACAAGGAAACATCTCAACTCACGTCAATCATTTCCCTAATTCCTTCAGCACCACGACGCACTTCAAAATTCATTCTGCTTACTATTGCGTGCTTTTATACAGCTTCAGAAACTTTTGTGGGGGATCAAAATAGTGAAGGCTGGGTTTTCAAGAGTGTTCCTACAGTTGATAATGTAGAAATCTTGATCTCCACTCCTTTATCATATTTTACTCTCTTTTACCCTCCTTCTACCTATTCTCCTCCATTTCTCTTCCTCCATACTTCATGTCTTTGTTCTCCCTACTTACCTCATTCTAGCTGTCCATATCTTCTTCCTTTCTCCCCTCTTCCCTCTTTCTCCCTAGCTCTGCCTCTAGAACTGTAAAAAACACCTTAAAAAATCTCAGGCTAATTTTAAATAAAGCCTTTTGAAATAGTGGAGATGAATCGCAGAGATGTTTTAGAATACGAGTCAGAGTATGAATGGTTATCAGGGCCACTTTCCTCCTTCCTCCCGGCCCCTTTCCCAGATCGTGACGAGGCAGCAGAGGAGACTCCCTTCCCTGTCCCTCTAGTGACGGGTGACGAAACAGGAAGCATTTCTCGTGACGCAATGTGACGTAATGTACTCAGAATAACACTGGCTTCACCCTTAAGGCTTCCATACTTCTCTCTCTCTCTCTCTTTACATCCTTTAAAGCGTTCGCTCTCTTTACTTTTAATATCTCTCTCTCTCTCTCTCTCTCTCTCTCTCTCTCTCTCTCTCTTCTTTCTCTCTTTTTACATCCTTTAAAGCGTTCGTTCCTCTTTACTTTTAATATCTCTCTCTCTCTCTCTCTCTCTCTCTCTCTCTCTCTCTCTCTCTCTCTCAAAAGTGTCCGTTCCTCCCCTTTACTTTTAATATCTCTCTCTCTCTCTCTCTCTCTCTCTCTCTCTCTCTCTCTCTCTCTGTCATGGCGGAAAGGTTGCGCCACACAAGTTCATTCGATAAATCAGGAACAACAACACGATGGCGCCACGAGATAATGGAGAAGGTAAATTTTGGTCCTCTTCTTGCCATTTCCTTCTGGCTTTCACAACATCCGCGTCTCTGATCTACGTTCTTTTGTAGGAGGATAAAAGGATACATTTCCTCATCCTTCTACACTCTGAGGGGCAAGATCCGTGTTGGTATTGGCTTGGCTGAGCATTTTTTCTCTATTTTATCTAACGGTGTTCTTCGCGAGACGGATGCAGTCGGATTGATGCCTCACTGATCAGGATGTGTAAAGAAAACGTGGTCTCGAACTGATCAGTAGTGTTTATTACATTTTTATTTTTTATTTTTTTTATTTTGTATTCTAAGACGTTTCGATTTCTTACTAGGTTTGTTTTCTTGGAGGATAAGAAAGATAATGAGCTCTTGTGAGTGAATGTCTTACTCAATAACAGACTCTAGAATAAGTGAAAGTTTGTCAGCCTCGCGATATGCAACAGTTTACGACACAACAGCCAGTGCATGAAATCTTTATAGGCAGCTACAAGAAAGAAGGGGATAAAAAAAAAAAAAAAGAAAAAATGAGCAGATTCACAATTTCTGGACAGTGCTCGTCTTCTCTCAAACACTTCTGCGCTTCACCTTCATTATTACAAGACGGTTTGTTTACTCAACTTTAGACGAGTTTTTACGGTGTTTTTATTGTTCTAGAGACAGAGTGACAAAATTTCTACATTATTAACTGAAGAAACACTCTTGAAAACCCCTCTTACCATCTGTGGACTTAGAAAATAGTCGTTATTACGGTTCTAGAGACAAAGTGACAAGATTTTTGTACATTATTAACTAAAGAAACTCTTGAAAACCCCGCTAATCATGTGGCTTTGGAAAATATTCGTTTTTACAGTTCTAGAAGCAGAATGACAAGATTTGTACATTATTAACTAAAGAAACACTCTTGAAAACCTCGCTAATCATCTCTGTGGTCTTAGAAAATAGTCGGAGTGAAGAGAACAAAGCATTTTTGAATACGGACCATTTGGCGGTGGTTATATAACAAGAAAAACATCTCAAATTGGTTAGAAATAAAGAAATAATGAACCAAATAACAGTGAGACGGTCAAGACGCCGAAACGTTTGGGATTATCTAAGGAAGTCCATCTGGTTGTGATACATTTTTTTTAGAACTATAATCAAAAAGAGTTCAGCGCTTCACCTCCAGTTTCAAAAGGCTCCTACTTAAATGACAACTTTTCAAGGGCGTTTTTATGGTTCTTGTGACAAATGAAGAAGGTTACTACACAATTCACAGGAGAAACACCCTCAGAAACCCGGCTTGTCGTCTCTGTGGCCTTTGAAAATAGTCGTGGTGAGGGAGCGGAGTTTCAGAACATGGGCCTTGAGTAGCGCCACGTCCGTCAGTCTGAGGCCGAGTAGGGCTATGGGCGGCGGTGAAAAAATGTCACTGGTGAATAATGGAAGTAGGCTGTGAGGTACTAGAGCTGTCTGAAGTCCCTTTAACACTATACCTAGGCCGAGAACGCTACACAGAACATTCCTACACCAACACAACGTTCCTACACCAACAGAGAACATTCCTACACCAACACAGAACATTCCTACACCAACACAACATTCCTACACCAACAGAGAACATTCCTACACCAACAGAGAACATTGCTATACCAACACAGAACATTCCTACACCAACAGAGAACATTACTACACCAACACAACATTCCTACACCAACAGAGAACATTCCTACACCAACAGAGAACATTGCTATACCAACACAGAACATTCCTACACCAACAGAGAACATTCCTACACCAACAGAGAACATTCCTACACCAACACAACGTTCCTACACCAACAGAGAACATTCCTACACCAACACAGAACATTCCTACACCAACACAACATTCCTACACCAACAGAGAACATTCCTACACCAACAGAGAACATTGCTATACCAACACAGAACATTCCTACACCAACAGAGAACATTCCTACACCAACAGAGAACATTCCTACACCAACACAACGTTCCTACACCAACAGAGAACATTCCTACACCAACACAGAACATTCCTACACCAACACAACATTCCTACACCAACAGAGAACATTCCTACACCAACAGAGAACATTGCTATACCAACACAGAACATTCCTACACCAACAGAGAACATTCCTACACCAACACAACATTCCTACACCAACAGAGAACATTGCTATACCAACACAGAACATTCCTACACCAACAGAGAACATTCCTACACCAACACAACATTCCTACACCAACAGAGAACATTGCTATACCAACACAGAACATTCCTACACCAACAGAGAACATTCCTACACCAACACAGAACATTCCTACATCAACACAACATTTCTACACCAACACAACATTCCTACACCAACATTCATTCAACTCAAGATTATCCGCTGAAATTTTTCCGTGGTTTGTTTCTTTCACTGCTTTATCTTTTTTTTTTTCACAATTGTCTACAAGTTTTTTAGATATTTATTTTTGTATTGCCGTTACTTCAATGGTTTTATAGCGTTGAAAAATAACACTATTGACCTGCTCTCTCTCTCTCTCTCTCTCTCTCTCTCTCTCTCTCTCTCTCTCTCACCTTATCTTAACTACAGGCACTAGTGGAAGTTTTGAAGTTTTGAAGGTCTTGAGGTTCTGAAGTTTTGAGGTTTTGAAGGAGTGCTCTTATGATTCTACTAGTGACAGCTTGACAAAGATCCTACGTTCCTAGACAAGCATTCCTGAATCCTGAACTCTGGCACCACATCTCGAAAACTCCTAAACACTAATGGAAGTTCTCGAGGTTTTTTCAAGGAAGGTTTTCGTGGTTTCTGTTTTAACCAGGAACCTGCACCAATATTAAAACGAACCTATGAAAACTGGCGTGATGATCTCCGTAGGCTTAGAGGAACAGTGGGAAGGAGAGAGCGAAGCATTGAAGCGCATGATCGAAGATGTGAATGAAGGAGAGAGAGAGAGAGAGAGAGAGAGAGAGAGAGAGAGAGAGAGAGAGAGAGAGAGAGAGAGAGAGAGAGAGAGAGAGAGAGAGAGAGAGAGAGAGAGAGAGAGAGAGAGAGAGAGAGAGAGAGAGAGAGAGAGAGAGAGAGAGAGAGAGAGAGAGAGAGAGAGAGAGAGAGAGAGAGAGAGAGAGAGAGAGAGAGAGAGAGAGAGAGAGAGAGAGAGAGAGAGAGAGAGAGAGAGAGAGAGAGAGAGAGAGAGAGAGAGAGAGAGAGAGAGAGAGAGAGAGAGAGAGAGAGAGAGAGAGAGAGAGAGAGAGAGAGAGAGAGAGAGAGAGAGAGAGAGAGAGAGAGAGAGAGAGAGAGAGAGAGAGAGAGAGAGAGAGAGAGAGAGAGAGAGAGAGAGAGAGAGAGAGAGAGAGAGAGAGAGAGAGAGAGAGAGAGAGAGAGAGAGAGAGAGAGAGAGAGAGAGAGAGAGAGAGAGAGAGAGAGAGAGAGAGAGAGAGAGAGAGAGAGAGAGAGAGAGAGAGAGAGAGAGAGAGAGAGAGAGAGAGAGAGAGAGAGAGAGAGAGAGAGAGAGAGAGAGAGAGAGAGAGAGAGAGAAGCAGAGGGAGGGACTTTCTTTAGTGTACAAGCTCTGTCTCGACCTCAATGATAGTGTGATGTGGTGCAGTGCGTCTTGTTGTACCTTATTAGTGTGTTCCAAATTACTGCTCTTGCCCTATTCTCTCTCTCTCTCTCTCTGCGTATGGAGGTTAGGAGAGATCATAATTGCAATGCTTAGTGTTTGTGTTAATTTCAGAGGTCATTGTGAGTCACTGCATGGTGGCTACTGAATGGAGTGTGTGTGTGTGTGTGTGTGTGTGTCGCAAAACTGGTATGTGCGTATGTACGTTAATTGCATCGGCCGGGGCCAGGCAGTGCAGTCCAGTAATCGTCAGTAAGTTTGTTATTGATGTTAAATTGGCGTTGAGTATTTGTTGTCAGTCAGCGTGGGACATATTTACCCCCCCCCCCTCTCTCTCTCTCAGTGACGCGCCTCAGTAATTGCCCTGAACATCGTACGAAGTTTTCACGTCCCCATCGGCCGAGGGTCCCAGGGCGGCCTCCCCGACATGGCAACCCCGCCTCAGCCTCCCCTTAGCTGGCCGTCAGTGCCCCTCGCGCGCCACTCACGCGCCGGGGAGGGGACGATCCGCTGTGGTTGTTGCTGCTGATTGTCCGCGCACGCTGGTAAGTGTTTGGCGCTGTGGTGGACACAAAGCGACCTGTGCCCTGCGTGTTGGCGTGTGTCAGTGAGTGCGTGGGCGTGCGTGGTGCCTCTGAGCGAGCCTTGGTGGTGGCGTGTGTGGTGTGTGGTGACGATGTGCGGGCCAGTGAAGCTGAGTTATAGGTGAATTGCGACGCGGCGTGAGGCGCGTGGGGTTCAGGGGAACGACGCGGTCCCTCCGAGGGGCGTGCCGGCGCTGGACTGGCTGTGTTTCCAAGTGTGTCCCTCCCGCTCCCCTGCCACGCGGCGCACACCCCCCACCGCCATGCGCTGGAACACCTCGCAGATCTGGAAAAATTAATGCGAAGGGAGGCGCGTGTGCCGGGGAGTGATGGGTGGCGCCGCTCACACCACCAGCCGTGCATGGAAACAAGTCTCTTGATTTGTTGCGGTATTATTTCAGTTTTGTGTTGGATCATGTCTCTTTATTCCGTCTGTGTTGTAAATTGCGACTGTAAACAGGGCAAGGGATTAGGCCGGGAACTCCCTCTCCTTGCAAACACTTTCATCCCTCACACTGGGAACACATAAATGGATGTTTCACCTTGAATTTTACGCGTCTTTTAAGCCTCATACATTCCGCGTCTTCAATGAGGATTGCACATGAAGAACACGATAAGGTGTGTGGACATGATGACTTGTTGCGCCTTGGTGAGGGAAAGGGTCACAGGCAACACACGTCACCTTTTATCACTTTCCCTCCTGGGCTGGGCGCGGGTGGAGAGGAGAGGGGAGGGAAGGAGGGAGCGATAGGTGAGGCTGTGGCGGGCCTTCGTCATTGTGTGTTGTGTGCACGGGGCGGGGCGGGGCGGTAGGCTTCAAGGCGCCAGACTGAGCAGCGTGTCGTCCATTGTGTCCACTCACCATTCCGGAAAGCAGGAATGTGGCCCGGCCAGCGCACAAAGGACGGGGAAAGGCCTCGTTATTCTCTATACGCCGAGGGTGTCGACGGTAAACACTGTGCCTTTCTGGGCCGCCTTTCGGGGTCAGTGGATACATCTCACACACACACACACACACACACACACACACACACACACACACACAGACGGCCTTGGCTCGCATGCGGCCCAAGGAGGCAGGAAGAGGTAATGCGCGGCTCATTGACGGAAACTTGCTCCGAATTTGTCAGTGCATTAGTCCCTCACGACACACGACGCGGCGCTGCGTTGTGGCCCTCTGGCTGCACCTGTACGAACGGGAGCACCAGGACGGGACACGGATGCAGGTGTGGGGCGGCGCGGGGCGGAGGGGGGCGATTGATTGAGTTATCGGCGGGGGCGGTGGCTGCGGTGGTGGCGGTGGTGGTGATGGTGGCGGTATAGGAAGAGCAGTGGTGTTTTTTTTTTTTTTTTTTTTGTATACGATCAAGTGTACTCCAGCAAATGGTTGTCTGTATACTGGTGAAGCCCGGCCATCTGACACAAGGCTTCCCACGTGCTTGTCTCAATCAGTCATCGTATCATGAGAGAGAGAGAGAGAGAGAGAGAGAGAGAGAGAGAGAGAGAGAGAGAGAGAGAGAGAGAGAGAGAGAGAGAGAGAGAGTCATACTATAGCGATACGACAATCTCTCTCTCTCTCTCTCTCATTCCTACCTCCTACACTTCCTCACCTCCTTGCATCACATCTCACCACCACCACCACCACCACCACCACCACCACCACCACCACCACCACCACCACCACCACCACCACTACCACCACCACCACTGCCTATTAAATCCTACAGCAGCAAAAAACAACAAATAAATTACGTAGAGAGAGAGAGAGAGAGAGAGAGAGAGAGAGAGAGAGAGAGAGAGAGAGAGAGAGAGAGAGAGAGAGAGAGAGAGAGAGAGAGAGAATGTTACTATCGTCTTTACATCTCGTGGTGCTTCACTGTCACACTTTACGGGGATCAGCTGGCTTAATGGTGCACAGTTTGACGCAGACCTCAAGAGTTTACGAGCTCGATCCTGGCTCACGGTTATTCCTCTGCAGGGGATGTAGCGCTTACCTCACAGCCTTAACCCCCTCAATATCCGGGACGCATTTTTACCTTGAGCTTTGAGAGTGATTAGGTGATTTCATTGACATTAGGAAGCGTCTATGGAGGTCAGAAGGTTAATGGCCAGAGCTTTCACTATTCTAATCCCCATGTAAGTCTCTGAAGCTGTATAAAATCACCAAATAGTAACCAGAATGAAGATGGCAACGTGTCCTGGTACTGAAGGGGTTAACAAGCACTATTATGACATAAATGCAGAACTAACGATTTTTTTCCCCTTCCAGTTTACATTACGGAGTCCTGACACACCCTGCCTTACTCTACTGCACCCTGCCACATCGCCCTGCCACTACACGCAACCATGACGCCCACCCTGCTTTGCGTCCTACTGGTCAGCCTCCTATCAGCCGCCCTCTGCTTCCCTCAGGAATTAAAGTAAGCTCTCTGTTCTTTTTTACCACTGTCTTACCGCCAGCATTATTCTTTCTACTCCTTGGCAGTGTCCTAACCCCTTCAACACTGGGACACATTTTTACCTTGATTTTTGGGTGTGATTAGACGATTTTATTTGCACTAGGAAGGGTCTATGGAGGAGAGGAGATTAATGGCTAGAGTCTTTACTATTCTAATCCCAACACATGTATCTGAAGCTGTAAAAAATCCCCAAACAGTAACCAGAATGCATATGAAAACGCGTCCTGGTACTGAAGAGATTAAGTGTGAAAAGAAACAAAAACTCGGTCTTCATATTTCTCCTCATTAAGGGAGGTTGACAGAGGTTGGCATGGTTACCGCTCGTGTTCCGTCACCCCCAGAGCACTTTTAGGTCACTTGCCAGAGCGGATACACGAAGCCTTGCCTTAGCCAGCCATCTAGGTGGTGTTTATGACCTAGTGAAGCGTCCGGCACCTGATAAGACTGTGAAGGAAACGAATAAAGAGATATGATAAAAGAAAAGATGAAATGTTTAGTGGAGAGAGAGAGAGAGAGAGAGAGAGAGAGAGAGAGAGAGAGAGAGAGAGAGAGAGAGAGAGAGAGAGAGAGAGAGAGAGACGAGAGACGAGAGACGAAAACTACTATGGGTTCTCTTTCATCTGTTAAAACAATCGAGCGTATACAATTATTAGACGCAAAAGGACAAAAAAATCAGGAAGTCACAACATATCATCACTTTTCACTCTTATCATCGCTCCTTTAAACCCTCCACCAGTAGCTGAGATGAAAGAATTAGTGAGGCGAGCAGTGGAAGGGTTAGCAACGAGGCGTGGATGACGGAGGCGGTGATAAGGAGGCTGGGAGATGGAGATGAATGCTGGGAAAACCGAAATAAGAATAGTAACACTCTCGTTTCCTGTCGCTCCCGGAGACAGAAAAACAGGAAGACAGTAATCCTAACAGAACGTAAACATAGACAGATGGACAGACACACAGAGAGACATTACCAACATTTCTTACGTGCCCCCCAAAAAAAAATCTTCCCAAACTAATCAGAACCCACATATGCTATCCCACGCAGGTGTTACACGAACCCTGGGTAATCTTAGGGCATGACCACACAGGTAACACGAAAGCCACACGACTATTAACCTTTATACTTGCCGCTGTGCTCCTCTCCGTCTCGCTCCTTAGTTTTGGATAAGAGCAAGACGCAATTAAGAACACAGTGTTGAAAAGAAGAAAAAAGGGATTTGATCTTAAACAGCTTAAGAACCTCATGTGTGGGGATTTAAATAATGAATACTCTAGCCATTAATCTTATCTCCACAGAGGTTTGTTAATGCCAATAACATCATCTATTCACACCATAAAATCATGATAAAAATGCGTTCCAGTAATGAAGGAATTAAATAGCGTGTGTCATCTTTGTAATTGTTGTTTTTCTGCACAGGGAAGAGAAGAGCACGTGGGGTGAGGAGTTCTGCCGGGTGAAATACTGCGCCGTGATGTCAGAGGGGCGCCAGGACCACTGCTGCGCCGCTTTCCACCAGTGCTGTGCCTATGTAGAGATGAGGAGCAGTGCTGGTGAGTGATGGCTGGCCGGCTGACAGACTGAGAGTAAAGTAATGGTGGTGCGTGGTGGATGAATGACTGACTGATGGAGGGAGTAATGGTGGTGAGTGCTAGACGGCTGGCTGGCTGACTGACTGACTGAGAGTAAAGTAATGGTGTTGAGTGGTGGATGATTGACTGACTGACTGACTGATTGGTGAGTGACTAATGGATGGGCATATGGAGCAATGATGGTGAGTGTTTGACTGACTGACTGACTGATAGTAGTACAATGATGGTGAGTGGCGGATGACTGACTAACTGACTGACTGATGGAATAATAATGGTGAGTGTTGGATGGATGGATGACTGACTAACTGACTGACCGGTAGTAAAGCAATAATGGTGAGTGGTGGATGACTGATTGACTGACTGACTAACTGATGAAGCAATGGTGAGTGTTGACTGACTGACCGACTAACTGAAATGATTGAGGGAGTAATGGTGGTGAGTGTTGACTGACTGATTACCTGACTGACTGAGGGAATATGGGTCTACGAGTGGGAGTTCGAGAGTGTTGTCTTCTCATCTCAGGTCCCTTCGCCTACCTGGAGCCCGGGGAGGTCGCCAGCATGCCGCCGCCACCACCGTCACCACCAACCACCACCTTCAACCCACGGGACATCTACGTGGGCCCGCCAAAGTGAGAGAGAGAGAGAGAGAGAGAGAGAGAGAGAGAGAGAGAGAGAGAGAGAGAGAGAGAGAGAGAGAGAGAGAGAGAGAGAGAGAGAGAGAGAGAGAATCTTCCTATATGTATACTGTCCTTGCTTCTTAGTTAGACCAGAGAGTTAAAGGGTTGATAGTGGATTTAAGAGTGTTGGGAGGCGGAATAGAGAATCAGCGAAGGTTTAAGAGGTTTCATGTGAGAGTTACAGGATTGACACAGAGTTTAAGAGTGTTGGAAGGGAGAATAGAGGATCAAGGAAGGTTTAAGAGCTTTCCTATGAGAATTAGAGGGTTTACAAAGGGTTTAAGAATGTTAGGAGGAAAATAGATAATCAGGAAAGGTTTAAGAGCTTTCGTGTGAGAATTAAAACATTGACAAAGAGTTTAAGAGTGTTAGGAAGAGAACAAGGGATCAGGGAAGGTTTAAGAGCTTTCCTGTGAGAATTAAAAGATTGACAAATGGTTCAAGAGTGTTACGTTGCACCAGTTTTATACCCAATGCTGTGTTTTCAGGTCCATGCGTCTTGTCGAGGAAGCCAAACCACCCAGCCTTTCCCTGACTCGCCACCACCACCACCACCACTACCGCAGCCACCATGTCACGCCCGAGCCACGCCCAGCCATCCACCTACTGGGTGCTGGCGAGGACCTCATGAAAACCAGATATAATGACCAGTAAGTGACGTGGATGGCTGGTGTGGAGGGCACATGTGGAGGAAGAGTGTGTGAGTGTGGAAGGGAGGCGAGGGAGAATTTGTGACTGTGTGGAGGAGAGGTGGGATGGAGGAAAAAACGAGGAGGAGGAGGAGGAGGAGGAGGAGGAGGAGGAGGAGGAGGAGGAGGAGGAGGAGGAGGAAAAGAAGGAATATTTATAGAATTTTTATCGTTTTTGTTGTTAAATTGGTTTTGTAAGGACAATATTGATAAATTAGTACTACTACTAATGCTAATACAAATACTACTACTACTACTACTAACTACTACTACTACTACTACTACTACTACTACTACTAACACCAATAGTAACAGTACTTGCAAATATAATGAACGGAAAATACTATTACAACTACAACTATTACTACTACTACTACTACCATCATCACTATTACCACTGTTACTACTAGTGCTACTACTACTAAACCACCACTACTACAACTACAACAACTACAACTACTACTACTACTACAAAACTACCAGCTAACGACTGCCCCTTTCCTTTACAGACTAGTTAAGAATCACGAGCGGCTGTGTGTGTCCTCGTACTGCGGCCTCATGTCCCCCAACCAACACACACTCTGTTGCAACGTATACAACCAGTGCTGCACTTACTCCAAATTCCGCCACCTCTTTGGTATGGAACTCCCGTGAACTTAGCAGCGTTACCGTGTTGCCCTCGCGTGTCTCGCTATCAACCCCTTCAGTACCATGACACATTTCCATATTCATTCTGCTTACTATTTGGTGATTTTATACAACAGAAACTTATGTGGGGGATTACAACAGTGAAGACTCTGGCTATTAATCTTCTGACCTCCATAGACTCTTGGTAATGTCAATAAAATCATCTAATCACACACAAAACTCATGGTAAAAATGCGTTCTGGTACTGGAGGAATTTCTTTCGTTCTTTTATCCTTTCCTTCCTTCCTTCCTTCAATAACCACCAAGGGACAGTCATGGGTTAGTGGTGTGTATTCTGAAACGCTTTGCTCTCTCATCATCACTGCTCTCCAGTCTCTAGTTGAAGATACCGGTGTTTTTTTAAGGGTATTTCTATGGTTCTGGTGATGGATTGGCAAGATTTCTGGTTTGTCATAAGGAGAAACTGTCTTGAAAATCTTGCTGGTCGTCTCTGTGATCTTGGAAAATTGTCGTGGTGTGAAAGCAAGGCGTTTTTGAATAGGGGTGAGTGAACGAGTGGTGCTAAGGTTGAATTGTCCAGTTTGTGTACGTTGTCTTTGTTTCAATGTTCGTGTCTTGTCAGTGTTGGTATACGGGTTATTTTTTTTCCTACATTCTTTTAGTCTTATACATTTAACATCCCTTTAGTTGTGTTATAAACTCTACATGATTCTACGTAGTTGTATTGTAAATTCTGCCATCACCCCTTCAGTTGGATTAGTGTCTCTGTAGTGGTGGCGCTGTGTTCCTTCAGTACCCCCGGGTGTTGTAAGTGTGTCTAACGTCCTGGTGTTCCTCCTTGCAGACCCCTTCCACCCTGACAACAACGGCAGGCGGCGCTAGCACTCACGCCGCCACTGACAACGCGTTTGTTCATCCCTCCTTAACTATACTCGTCGGCACCACCCTTACCTGTGTGTGTGTGTGGTGTGGTGTGGTGTGGTGTGGTGTGGTTGGTGTGTGTGTGTGTGTGTGTGTGTGTGTGTGTGTGTGTGTGTGTGTGTGTGTGTGTGTGTGTGTGTGTGTGTGTGTGTGTGTGTGTGTGTGTGTGTGTGTGTGTGTGTGTGTGTGTGTGAGTGGTTTTTATCAAGATGCAATCAAAACTACGGTTAGTAAGAAAGATAATCTTGAAATGACTCGAGACACTCTATGATTTTATTTATTTTTTTTTTCTCTCGGAGTGTCTATCACACCGTACCTACGCAAGCCTTTTCACGTGCCTCATCTCAGCCTTCCTTCCTTCCTTCCTGCATATCACATATCACTAAAAACACCTCCATGCCACTCCCTTCCTTCCTTTTTTTTTCCTTCTAATCACTTACATATCACTAGAAACTCCTTCCTGCCACTTCCTTCTAATCATTCACATATCACTAAAAACACCTTCCTGTCACTTTTCCCTCTACTCTCTCCTCTCTACGTTCCTTCATGCAGTAACTAACCAGCAGCACTCCCCACCACTGTGTTCCCCGCCTTCTCCCTTGCCTAGAACACTCTGATCTGCTCAAAGTCACCAGGTTTTGTTGGGAGACTATCGGCGGGGAAGAAGATGTAAGAATGAACGACTCTAAGCACAGTGGAAGTGAGTGTAGCAGGTTAATTAAGTGGCTTTACACCTGTACATTGTTTCTACGTATCGCCTGCCGCCAGCTGTGTTCACCGCCTGCTGTTTGGCGCCAATTTATACTGAGTGCTGTGATTTCTCTATATGCTAACACGTCTTGAGGATGAGTCGCCATGTAATTAGTATTTTTGGAAGGTGTTATAATATATCATACTATACGCTTATTTTTGGTGTGAGGAAATGTAGCCATGGCTTGTACGTGCAGTAACAATGGCAATGATGATGATAGTGATGATTTTATTACTGTTACTGTGACAATAACAACAACAAGAACAATAATAACTACTACTATTACTTCTACTACTACTACTACTACTACTACTACTACTACTACTACTACTATTATTTCTATTACTGCTACTGCTACTACTACTACTACTACTACTACTACTACTACTACTACTACTACTACTACTACTACTACTACTATTATTTCTATTACTGCTACTGCTGCTACTACTGCTACTACCTACTACTACTACAACAACTACTACTACTGTCACTACATACTGTACAAGTTGTGGTTGTATTTTCACGGATTAACTTAACCAATAATATGGTCCCAAACCAATATCACCAACAGCTGTATATAATATGCTATTTTTATATATTTTGTACACATCTTTGTAGAGTAGGAAACTTGTAACACTTCACATTAATTCAGAGTTCAAGAGTTCAATTGTCTCTCACTACGGGCTGTGTAAGACTAACAAAGCTTTCGATGGTTTGCAACACGCCTCGCTGCAGCACTTCAAAGCTATGATAACCCCGGCAATAGGCAAAGTGACCCTTATCTTAACTTATAAACACATTACTAATATTACAGTCACTGGTATGCTGACACAAGGCTTACCAGAGAGTCACGGTTCACGGGGGCATGTTGCAGTTATGTGGTGTTGATTTGCTTCCCTAGCTTGCTTTCTTTGATGTCAGGAATTAATACTGTTGTTGATACATGTCTCTCTCTCTTTCTCTCTCTTTGCTCTCTGCTCTCTCTCTCTGCTTCACGCTTAGTATTCTTATTTCAAGCTTTTATTCCTTTGGCCACTGAGCTTAAAGGACTGAAGGGACTTATAAGATACCTGCTGGCAGATGTATGTAAATATATGAAGTAAAGATTATGTATGATGATGGCTGGTCTCCTTTTCTTCCTCTGCGGTATAACTGTCAGGAAATACAATAAAGAGTTCTGATTTCACTTGCTGTGTTTGGTGCAATAACGACCAGGTTGTGTGATGACAAAGAGAGTATTTACTATAAAGAAATTTACTTAAAAGCTTTTCGTGTAAGTTATCTTAATTCGAAACATATTATCAAGTTTTCCATGGAACCTGAAATAGACTCACAAATCTCCTTCCTTGAACTAAACATTAAAAGGATCAACAAAGGACTTTCCACCTCCATTTACCGTAAGTCTACATTTCCTGGCCTTGGTATTAGCTTTTTCAGTTTTTAAATTAATTCGATCCGAACCCTCTTACACCGCGCACTGTAAAGAATGAAGGGTACTTTGCAGGTAGATTTGATACGAGGGGATATAATGTCACAGATATACCCACACTATCGCCTTCCTGCTCCCTTAAGGGCACAATGTGGACTGATATACCAATGTCAACATCAAAAAGGTACATTTGTCAAAATATGCATTTACACTGTTTTCGTCTTACCTAAATTTTCATCACAAAGTCATTTTTCTCAAGGATTTTTTACTATAAGCATGACTTCACCACTAACTTATTCGACAAAGAGAGTATAACTAGATGTTTAGTATTCAGGCTCTGTGTCAAGCGAGCGTCTCTTCTTGTGTGAAAAGATATTCAGGTGAAACTCTGTAAATAGTCTCTACTCGTTGTCACCGCTGCCTTACTCACTCACTCACTCTCTCATTCACTCACTCACTCACTCACAATGTCGCCGCTTCTATTTGGAACTTTTTTTCTTCTTTGATCTTTTTTTTCAATCATTCCTTTACACATTTTTTTTTTTTCACCAAGGGAGCATTTCTGGCCATTCGTTCTAGTCCATTTATTTCTTTGAACACCATGACTTATTACCCTCCCACTCTCTCTCTCTCTCTCTCTCTCTCTCTCTCTCTCTCTCTCTCTCTCTCTCTCTCTCTCTGGTACGATTTAGCCCTTCTCCTCACAATTACATCCAAAAACCCTCTTTAACTCCTGTCTCCTCGGTCATCCGTCATACAAAGTTCTCGTCTCTGTATGAAATGTATAAAATAAAGTTGAATTCTGGAGTCGTGAGTAGTGGGCGGCAGGAGTGGCTGTTAGTGGCCGGCCGTTCTTCACCCAGCGTCACCTGAATCCCTCTATCCATCACAGGTGCGCTACTCCTGATTTAGAGCCAAGTCTGTGTCGGGGATGGGAGGCAGTGAGGGACTTTCCGCACTGTGAACTCTGAGCTTGTGAGCGCAGATAACGGTGATCTGTGTGTGTGTGTGTGTGTGTGTGTGTGTGTGTGTGTGTGTGTGTGTGATGAATGAATGAATGAATGAATGAATGAGTGAGTGAGTGAGTGAGTGAGTGAGTGAGTGTGTGTGTGTGTGTGTGTGTGTGTGTGTGTGTGTGTGTGTGTGTGTGTGTGTGTGTGTGTGTGTGTGTGTGTGTGTGTGTGTGTGTGTGTGTGTGTGTGTGTGTGTGTGTGTGTGTGTGTGTGTGTGTGTGTGTGTGTGTGTGTGTGTGTGTGTGTGTGTGTGTGTGTGTGTGTGTGTGTGTGTGTGTGTGTGTGTGTGTGTGTGTGTGTGTGTGTGTGTGTGTGTGTGTACTATAAAAATGGAGAGGAATACTTGATCTCATTGGAAATTCTTGAAGTTTATGTCAATGACTTCGCTTGTGGTGCAAACTTCTCGCGGGAGATTGGGCGGCGTGAGGTGGCGGCGGCGCTGGGGGATTCACGCGCCCGGGGGAGGGGGTGGGAGACTGCTAACGAGACTTTCTTGGTTGACTGAGAAGGAACGCAGAGAACGAATAACTCCAGATGACTTACCGATTTTCTTTAGTCCTCGTCAAAAAATATTGCAAATTAATGTTATTGCTACTACTTCTTCGTTTTCTATTCTATTTTCTGAGATTTATTTTTCTCTTCTTTTTTTTTTCTTCTTCTTCTCCACACGTGTTCGTTTTCTTTTTCTCGCTTCTCTGCACAACAGTTCCAGCGCCACAGTGTTCTCAGATCCCTTTCCCTTCACAACGTCACCTGCTCTCGCCTCCCACGCAGAGCCGCCCACCCGTCACCTTAGATTAACAACCCTTGCCTGCCCTCAACCCGCTGCCTTCCACCTGTACAGCGGCGCCCTTCCTCATCTCATCTCCTCCTCTCACATCACAGCCAAATCGAGTCAATTTTCCCCACAGCGAACTTTACAACTCTTCATATTATTGCAAATCTTATTTTCTCCGCCTCGTCTTTCCTCTTTTCTTTCTCTTTTCCTTTTATCCGTTTTCTTATTCTATTTTTGCGTAATTTGTTTTTTATTTTCTTTCCTCGTCTCCTTTCTGGTAATTCTTCTTCGTCTTGTCTTTCGCGTTTCTTCTTCCTTTCTCCACGTTTCTCTTCCCCTTCCCGCTGTTCCTCTTTTTCTTTGTGCACATTCTCGTTTTCGTTCACGTTGTCTGTTAATTTTACCTTCCTTCTCGTCTTCCTCTTCCTCCTCATCCTCTTCTTCCCTCCCTCCTCCCTTTGTCTTTGTTCTCATCCTCCTTTACTTTGTCTTTCATGTTCCTCTCTATAAATTGTCTCTCCTCCTCCTCCTCAACCTCCTCATCTTCCTCCCCCACCTGCTCTTCCTCCCAATGCATAAATAACTTCATCACAACTTGGCTCGCCTGATCGGGGTGCAGCTGCCAAACCAGGCGGAAAATCAGACTGGGGACGAATTCTGGAGCAAAGTTTGTAAGTGTTTTGTGAAATGTAAAAATGTTCTTTACGTGCGCCAAGTGGCAGGCAGCTCACAAACACTGGGAGGGAGGGAGGGCGAGGTAACTTAGGATATTAAGTTTTATGATTACGTTTAACTAATGAGGACTGAAGTTTTCCTAAGTAGAGGAGGAAATGTGGGGAAAATATTTACGTTCTCTCGAGTTACACATACGTAATTGGTGTTCGTTATAGAGATTAGTGTTTATTTTTAGGCTCACGGTATAAGTGAATGCTGTCAAAGTGCATGTAGACTTTCCTATGACTTGACTTGATTTGATAGGGAGGTTTCAAGACATTTAACCTTTTTTTTCCCTTTTTTTTGTCAACTCTCTCTGACCTGTAAGAAAACTGGTAACTAAATGGGCCTTTTTTTTTTTTTTTTTCGTTTTATGTTGCCTTTGACCAACTGTCCCCTCTTATAAAAAAAAAAAGTAAATGAAGTGAAATATCTCTGTTCTTCCGTTTATCATTTTCCATACAACAAATATAAAAAAAAAAACGTACGTAATAAGTCACATTTTCCTAACATTCTGATTCACATAATAACATTCCTAATTAGAAAGATTATTACATTTTTTTTTAGATATGCACGTGAGACTTTCATTATTCGCGTTTTCATTTACACACCTTTTTTTTTTTCCCCGACCTTTCTGAAATTCAATTCTTTCCCTCCCTCGCTGCTCTCCCTTCCACACAT
Source organism: Portunus trituberculatus (assembly GCF_017591435.1). NCBI lineage: Eukaryota > Metazoa > Arthropoda > Malacostraca > Decapoda > Portunidae > Portunus > Portunus trituberculatus. The sequence goes on from NC_059281.1 coordinate 15,571,285, forward strand.
GTTCAAGTAATGCGCTCCTCTCATTCAATATTTCCTGCCGATTGAACATTTTTTGACATCTCTCAACATTTCATTTTAGACACAACCCTTCCTGCAGTCTCCCAGCCCCTTCTCACATTCCTAGACCCTCCTCACACTCTCCCACCCCCTCCTCACACTCTTAGCCCCTCCTCAAACTCACAGCCCCTTCTCACACTCTCCCAGCCCCTCCTCACACTCCTAACCCTTTCTCACACTCTCCTAACCCCTCCTCAAACTCACAGCCCCCTCTCACACTCTCCTAGCCCCTTCTCACACTCCTATCCCTTCTCACACTCCCAGCCCCTCCTCACACTCTCCTAGTCCCTCCTCACACTCATCATCTCACACACACACACACACACACACACACACACACACACACACACACACACACACACACACACACACACACACTTCAATCTCGTGTCACACTCAAACAACACTCTAAGAATGAAATAAAGAATAACAAAATAGATAAATAGAAAAAAAATAGGCAGAAACGAGAGAGAGAGAGAGAGAGAGAGAGAGAGAGAGAGAGAGAGAGAGAGAGAGAGAGAGAGAGAGAGACTTAATCAAAACCCGCTCAGTCACAGTCACACAGATATATGCACGCCGCGTTATTAATCCGGGAAGTTGTCGATCCTTTTACTCTTTTCTCTCTCTCACTCGGCAGGTTTACACGCGAGGCTGAAAATTGAAGCGGCCGCGAGGTGAGCATCGAGTGTAATGGACAGCCCAATTACTCCTCTATTGGAAACATTATTAATTCCAATTTGACTTCCAATTACACTGCCAAATTAGCGAGAGAGAGAGAGAGAGAGAGAGAGAGAGAGAGAGAGAGAGAGAGAGAGAGAGAGAGAGAGAGAGAGAGAGAGAGTATTGCCCAAGGTTATTGAATGAGAAAATAATCAGAACTGTGAAATATTATGCTTTTGTTATATATTCTCTCTCTCTCTCTCTCTCTCTCTCTCTCTCTCTCTCTCTCTCTCTCTCTCTAGTCTATCTTTTTCTTCGTATTTCTCCCTCTGTTTTCTCTTTCTACTCCTCTTGCTCCATCTCTAGCATCTCCTCCTCCTCCTCCTCCTCTTCTATCCCCCTCCCTCAAGCCAAAGTTCCGTACCCTGGTCCATCATGTCGTTACTCCCATTAGCAGTACAACGCACGGGTCCAGACTCCAGACGCCTTACTAATTCCTCTGTTTATAGCTTCTCTGAGAAATTAAACTCCTTCACGTAACCTTCCACGATTTTCCTTTTATCTCCTCCTCCTCCTCTTCCTCCTCCTCCAGCTAAGGTAATTCTAACATGCTTGTCTTTGTCTATCGCTGGGGTTTGTCTTCTCTTGTACGTTGTGTCTATCGGCGGTATTCTAACATGCTTGTCTTTGTCTATCGCTGGGGTTGTCTTTTTTTGTACATTAAGTTTCTTGGTGGGATTGTAGCACGATTTCTTTCATTTGTCACTGGAATTCTCTTTCTCCATTCTGTAGTTCATAACGTTTTCGGTAGAATCTTAATGTGACTTATTTAATTTATTTCTGGAATTGTCTTTTTTTTTTTTTTGGTCTATAACGTTTTTGGTGCAATTTTTTATATACTTTCTTTCATTTATGATTGGAATTCTTTATTTTTCTTGGCACGTCACGTTCTTGGTACAATTCTAATCTGTTTGATTTAATTCACCACTGTAGTTTTTTTTTTTTTGGTACATAACGTTCTGGTACAGTTCTAATATTCTTTTTTCATTTATTACTGGAAATTTCTCTCTTCCTTTGGTACATTACGTTCCTGGTACAATTCTAACATACTTTATTTAATTAATCACTGGAAATCTTTATTTTTTTGGTACATAACGTTCCTGGTACAATTTTAATATTCTTTTTTCATTTATTACTGGAAATTTCTCTTTCCTTTGGTACATCACGTTCCTGGTACAATTCTAATATGCTTTATCTAATCTATCACTGGAATTCTCTCTCTTTCTTCGGTATATTAAGTTCTCTCTTCTTTCTTTTCATAGTTTCATTGTTTTTTTTTCTTGTTCATCTCATGTTTAGCCCTCCATGATATAGTTTTATTTCTCTCTCTCTCTCTCTCTCTCTCTCTCTCTCTCTCTCTCTCTCTCTCTCTCTCTCTAATGCAATCGTGTAGTTTTCTCTTCCTTATCACTCAAATCCTTTACTTTTTCCGACGCGACGATCTAGATTTATTCTCTAGTTAAAGATAAATTTCTAAATGGTTACTGTGCCCGTTTTCTTCCAATCCCAGTCTGGAACCGTGAACCGTCCAATGATTCGTCCCAGCGAACCGTTCCAGTGAACTGTCCCAGCGAACCGTCCTCGTGAACCGTCCCAGCGAACCGTCCTCGTGAACCGTCCCAGTGAACCATCCCAGTGAACCGTCCCGCCCTCGCTGCTCCCTAATGAGAGTAATTGACGCTTCTAATGTCTCCATAACAAGATGTCTTTCGCAGGTGTGCTGGCTGGCGCTCCGGGACACAGGTGGGACGTAACTGCTCTGTTGGGGCGAGGAGGAGGAGGAGGAGGAGGAGGAGGAGGAGGAGGAGGAGGAGGAGGAGGAGGAGGAGGAAGAGGTGGAGAGGATTTGGAAGAGCTGGCATCATTTCCTCCTCTTCCCTTCTCTTATTTCCTTTTCGGTTCTTCCCTCAGGCCATTTAATTACCTTGGAGTCTACGAGTGTGTCCGATTACTTACACACACACACACACACACACACACACACACACACACACACACACACACACACACACACACACACACACTTCCTATTTCACTCCTTCCAAACGTCCAAGTAACTGCTACATAAATTCCTTCGTTTCCCTAAGAGCACTCAGTCTGCAGGTGTATTTCGAGTCTTCACAGCAAATGAGTGAAGGTTGAATTTACACTAAGGGATAAATGTAAAAGGGACAAATACAGATACAAAAAAACGCAGACTATCTAGAAGTATGGTTACAAATTATTCACTTGATGTACTGATTTCTTCTCAGCCTTGTATACACTAAATGATGTACCGATTTCTTCTCCTAAGCCTTGTATACACTAAATGATGTATAGATTTCTTTTTAGCCTCTGCTTTTCTTGTTAGGTTAGGTTAGGTTAGGTAGGTTAGATTAGGTACAGTGGAACCATGCGTGCTTTGGGATCCTAGAGGTTTCCAAGCGCACGGGTTCGAATCCTGTCCACGGTCTGAGTGTAGGTTGGGCTTCCTCACTCGGGGCAACGGTTTCCTAGCGGGTGGGCTTTAAGATAGGAGGTACCCTAAAAAGTATCCCCTTTAGCCCAGAAATTCCCGTGAAAAGCCCACATGGTATAAAAAAAAAAAAAAAATGGTTCCAGTGAGCAGCGGAACCTGTTTGCTAGTGAGCTTCAAGACCAATTTCGTCGCACTGTTACACATAGACATCTGGTTCGACCCGTTATGCATCAACACGTGAACCTTCTCGATCAAGAATAAATAAAATACTCGCAATCTAGTTCTATCATGGACAAGAAGGTTCAGGAACTCATGGTTGAGCTGCTGGAGAGGCTCCGGGGGTACCTTGACACCTACAGCGCCTCCATGAAGAAGGAGGTCGGCGTCACTCTGCCCAGGCACATCTTCCGTGCAAATCGGGTCCTTCAGGAGATCGAGGAAGACCTCCCTGGCATGTTTGAGATACTGAAGAATGAGCCCAGCCACATGAGGAGCCTGCACCGGGACGAGAAGGAGTGGGGCAGTGTGGTGTTGGTGGATCTGCTGATGGAAGTGTTTGTGAAGGACATGGTGTTGACTAAGCCGCCGCAGACTGTGGCCCTCATCCTGACCACTCTCTTCGAAGACATCCAGAGCGAGTATGTCCCCCCCGCCGATGCCTTCTATGGCGTCATGGGCAACCTGGTGGTGGCCTTCGGAATGCCGCAGCTCACAAAGAAGTACAAGTGGCGTAATCCCAAGAAGTCTCACGAAAAGACCGCCTATAAGTACTTCGTGAAAGTGATCAATGACCTCCTGCATTCGTCACAACTACCTTCGTCTGACACCGTCTCAGACTCAAGCTCTGGTTCCAGGTCGCGCACAATCTGATCCTGTTGAACCATGCACCGGGTCTTTCTTATCCTTCCCGGTCGTTTTTTCACATTCTATCATTTTTTCCTGATCATCCACACCTTAGTCTGTGTTTTCTTTCCTTCTTCCCCTTGTCTCCTCCACCTGGCTGGCAAGGGACGCTTAATAAAGAAAAAAAAAAGTTCTGTATTATCTATTCAGGCTTACATTACATCTCATCTTTCTCTATTTCCTGCCAAAATACATTCGGTCTAGAAGCGCTAACATTTCGGGGACTATTTTCAGTCATTACAATAAAAACTCAGTAGGTTTGTAAGCCATTTCGTGAAAATTAGTTAATAAGTTTCTCCGCGAATTTCTATTTTCTACAATGAGTGGAGAGCGCAGCGCTTATCACGTCCTGCACCTCGCTGAGTCCCTGGAAATGTGAATAGGCCTCTCTGCAACATCCCCCCCAACAACCCCTCACAGGCCCCCACAGCCCCCCACAGCCCCTCACAGCCTCCAACAGCCCTACATTCCCTCCACAAAGCCTACAGTCCACTCCTATCAGACCCGTCACTGCCCATCACCTTCCTCTCATACCCATTACATTCCCACTTCTCTCCCTCTCGACTTCAACACACTCCACGTTGCCTCCTCTTAGCCCCTTCACTTCCACCCGTCTAATTCCCCTCACACCTCGTCCCCATCACAATATATCCTTCTCAATCAAATCACAGCCATGTCACCCTTCCCTCTCCACCCCATCACGGCCTTGTCATCCCCTTCTCTAACCCCATTCATTTCTCAATTCCCTCAGCCCTATCAGTATCACCAAAACTCGACCCCTTTTTCCCGCCTTGTCTCAGCCCTGTCACAGTCCAGCGTGCCTTCTCAGCGGCCCACGCCCCGCCACTCTCGCTGACCGTTGCCTCGCCGCCTCACTGGACTCATTTACCCTGTGTCGTCCTGATCCCATTAGCGTCTGTTATCGTTTAGCTGTAACTTAATTCATGCGACAGTGCTGCGCTTACGGCCCTTGAGTGGTGGTGGGGTGAGGGGGTGTTAGGGTGGGGTGTTGGGGTGTTGGGGTTAATGGTGTGTTTCAAAAGGCATATTTAGTGTTGCGACCTAAAAGGAATGGAAGTGAAATGAAGGAGGAAGCTAGGCAGTGGTAGTAACAAGAGGAAGAGGAGTAAGAGGAGGAAGGCAGTGGTAGTAACAAGAGGAAGAGGAGTAAGAGGAGGAAAGGAAGGATGGAGGGATGGAGGGAGAATGGAGGAAGATGGACTGAGTAAGACATGCGTACAGGAAGGGAGGGAATAAAAGAAAGAAGAGTGAAAGGAAAGAAATGATGGTATATCTGCAACGACTCTCTCTCTCTCTCTCTCTCTCTCTCTCTCTCTCTCTCACTCACACTCACACTCACACACACACACACACACACACACACACACACACAGCCATCCCCCGTAGCACAGCAGAATCGAGCCTCACTTTGTATGATTTAATTCTCTCTCTGACAGCAATCCCGCCGATGGTTCCGCTCCCCAACCCTTCCATCGTTAAAAGAATAAACTTTCCCGCAATCCTGAAAAAAAAAAAAAAAAAAATCTGGCATCCTTTCAGCTCTATCATTCCTATCACTGCTATCACCGCCCGAGCCCTTCCCTCCCTCTGCAGTGTGCTCAGGGTCGGTCCGCCACATCCCACGTCGCCCCTCCAATGGCAGTGAGTGACGCTAGAGGCCCCGTCACGTAGTTAGGAACCAGGCCTCGTGTTCAAAAAGTTCTGCTCCCTCACCAAGACTATTTTCAGAGGCCGCCTAGACAATTAGCTGAATTCCCAAGAGTGTTTCTTCTATTAACTCTCTCAGTACTAAGGCGCATTTTAACCTTGAGTTTTGTGTACGATTAGACTGTTTTACTGACATTAGGAACGATCTATGGTAGTCAGAAGATTAATGACCACAATCTTCACTCTTTTAATCCCACACATAAGTTTCTGAAGCTATATAAAATCACCCAATAGTAAGCAGATTGAATATGGAAATGCGTCATGGTACTCAAGGGGTTAATTTTGTAGATATCTTCTTGATCCACCAAACCCAGAAAAACACCCTTAAAAATCACATCACTCCATCTACAGCCTGTTGAAAGTGAAGGAGGTGCGGCTAAAAATGATTCAGAATATGGCGTCAGATTGTCACGAGTTACAGCGGGCCAGCCAAACGTCCGGTCCCGTCCCGCCTCGCCTCTTGCTCACGACTGTCAATGTGTGCCTGTTAGAAATTCAACACTGGAGTGACGCGTGCAGCGCTGGTTTGGAGAGGAGACGCTTGGACAAGACTATGCTATGCTTCTCTTCCTTTCTTCTTCTTATCTCTTTATTTTATTTCCTTCCGCGTGGAGAGCTGGTTGGAGAAGAGACACTTGGACAAGACTATAGTATGCTTCTCTTCCTTTCTTCTTGTTATTCTTCATTTCTTTCCTTCCTTCCTCCGTCAAATGTACAAATGATGCTTGGGAGGGCAGAGGCAATTGCAAAGAGGAGAGGAGAGATGTTGTGAAATATTATCATGTTTTTGTCTCATTAACTCCTTTCCTCTGTCTTCAATCCTTCTCTGTGCCTCAATTTTGCATGTCTATTTTCTTATCTCCATTTCCTTGCTTGTTTTTACTTTATTTCATCCCTATTCTGTTCACCTCCATAAAAGTTAACCAGTGTCTTTATAATCTTCCTTTCCTCTATTTTACTGGTATTTTACTGCGTCTGCCTTTTTCTCTTTCCTACGACTTGGGGTCCTTCGAGGGAAAGTTTCAGGACACTTCTCTATGTCACTGCGGGCTGGTATCTGACTGTCAGCTTTAGCCACTTCCACTGGACCTTCCTTTCCCTTTTTTTTGAGTTGCCTTCACCCGGGGCCATTCTTACATAAAAAAATCCCATACTCTTGTTATTTCCCTTTGTTATCCTTCCTCCTTTTATTGCCTTCCCTCTCCCTCTCTCTCTCTCTTTCCTTGTTACAAACGAAAAAACAATGTCCACTCTATGACTTCCTTTTTCCTTCCTTCTTTCATGCTTCTATCCACATCAACACTTATTTGCACATAAAAGACCTTCCATCTCCTTCCCCATCCATCCTTCCATCTTTACATCTCTCCATTACCTTTATCTACCTTTCCCTTCTACTCCTTTCACTCCCTCTCTCTCTCTCTCTCCTGTTACTCCTCCCTCCGTACCTTCAGGCGGGCGTGTTCCAGATCCGGGCTGGGGATGTGAACGGCTCAGGGACGACCACGATAAGCACACGTCCTCCTCGTCTCCGTGTCCTTGCGCTGGAAAAACGAAAAAAAGGAGATCAAATGCAAACAGTAAAAGGAGATCAGATAAAGTAGTGAGGTATCTATTATCCAGACCCAGAGGAGGAGGAGGGGGAGGAGGAGGAGGAGTCTTATATCTCTCCGGATGGTAGGAAACGATTTGATCCCCTTCCAGGCAGTCAGTCCGGGGTTGAAGAGCAGACAGGGTTCACTTTACTGTCTCTGTGAATTATGTGAAGCTCGTGGGAGAAAGATACGCACTTTTAAAGCCACTTCGGCCAGTCCATCAGCTGTTCTTCGTACTGATAGGGCAGAGGGGAGAGAAGGGAGACGAGGAGGGAAGTTCTGGCTGGCACGAGGCTAAGATGGTGTTTGGGAGAGAGATCGACAAATTCTTCAGCGCCTCAAGGTCTCATTAAGATTATTTGTAAAGGCCACACAGATGACAGGTTGGGTTCAAATAGTTTTTCCTCCATGGTGAATAACACTAGCTGGATTATCAGAGCCATCAAAACAGAAAGAGAGAGAGAGAGAGAGAGAGAGAGAGAGAGAGAGAGAGAGAGAGAGAGAGAGAGAGAGAGAGAGAGAGAGAGAGAGAGAGAGAGAGAGAGAGAGAGAGAGAGAGAGAGAGAGAGAGAGAGAGAGAGAGAGAGTGTCGTTAGGAATATACGTAGGTGGTCTCAGTTTAGAATTAATGGTGGTGATTCTCAAACGATCAGGATCAAGAACTTAATGGAGCAAAAACATTTAAGGATCCTTCTTCTTCTTCTTCTTCTTCTTCTTCTTCTTGGTGCGGAAAGTTTTGGATGGCAAACAACTAAAGAGTGGAAAAACACGTCATTAAGAATGTTATCGTGTGTGTGTGTGTGTGTGTGTGTGTGTGTGTGTGTGTGTGTGTGTGTGTGTGTGTGTGTGTGTGTGTGTGTGTGTGTGTGTGTGTGTGTGTGTGTGTGTGTGTGTGTGTGTGTGTGTGTGTGTGTGTGTGTGTGTGTGTGTGTGTGTGTGTGTGTAATAAATAATAATAATACGGTTTATTAGTAATTGCAGTACATACATACTGAAAATGTACATATGGGAATTGAGGGAGGCTTAAGATTAGAACCTGTGTGTGTGTGTGTGTGTGTGTGTGTGTGTGTGTGTGTGTGTGTGTGTGTGTGTGTGTGTGTGTGTGTGTGTGTGTGTGTGTGTGTGTGTGTGTGTGTGTGTGTGTGTGTGTGTGTGTGTGTGTGTAATAAATAATAATAATACGGTTTATTAGTAATTGCAGTACATACATACTGAAAATGTACATATGGGAATTGAGGGAGGCTTAAGATTAGAACCTGTGTGTGTGTGTGTGTGTGTGTGTGTGTGTGTGTGTGTGTGTGTGTGTGTGTGTGTGTGTGTGTGTGTGTGTGTGTGTTACGTATCTCTCTCTCTCTCTCTCTCCCTCCACAAACCAAAAAAAAAAAAAAAAAAAAAAAAAAAAGTAAAAGAATTATTAATCCATATCCTCTCTTTTTCACTGACATTCCTTCCAAGTGACAGTGAACGTAACATCACTCCTACTCTCTTTCAATGAATCGCACTCCAGGGACGGCGCGTGATGCATTACTGAAGGGCTGGCCAAGTATGGGATTAAGATTAACTGAGGAAATTCTGAAACTACACACCTTCATTGGAGTATTGTAGTAGTGGTGGTGGTGGTGGTGGTGGTGGTATAGTAGTAGTAGTAGTAGTAGTAGTAATATGATGTTACTGTAGGTTAGATCTAAACGAATGAAAGAATGAAATTTATGAAGAGTCTCAGTGAAAAACAGGATGAGGAAATAAAGAAAATGAATAACAATGGTGTCAGTGAGGAGACGAAGAAAATACTGACAAAATGGTGATGCATAAATGGTGATGCATAAATGGTGATGAATAAAGACTGTGCAAGAGTAGGAGCGATAAAGAAAGACAGTGATGAATAAACTGGAATAAAGACAAGATGTAAAAATTAAGATGAAAAATATTCATATAATCAGAAAAATAAGGACACTTCACAAAATAATCAATTAAAAAAATGTTGCACTGCTTTTTCGCTTATTAATTAGTGTTCCTGATTGAATTAAAAAAATATATATGGACATTTATATTTACTCCGAGCAATTATTTCGACACGTGACGGTTTACACACACACACACACACACACACACACACACACACACACACACACACACACACACACACACACACACACACACACACACACACACACACACACACGTTGCTTTTAATGTTTTGAGTATTAGCATAAAGAAATCCGCGGAACAATGAAAACACTCTTGCTAACTGCAGTAACTCCGAGGCTGTCAGATTAACTCCAGTACCAGGACGCGTTTCCATATTCATTCATTTGGCGACTTTATACAGCTTCAGAAACTTATGTGGGGATTAAAATAGTGAAGACTCTGGCCATTAATCTTCTGACCCCCCATAGACCTCTCGTAATGTCAATAAAATCATCCAATCATATCCAAAATGCGTTCCAGTACTGAAGGGGTTAAGAGATACAGTGTTGGTAAAGTTAAGAAGAAATATAAGAAGGAAAAATAATAATAACTACTTCTCCCGTTCATACTTTTCCTCAAACTCTCTCTCTCTCCCTCTCTCTCTCTCTCTCTCTCTCTCTCTCTCTCTCTCTCTCTCTCTCTCTCTCTCTCTCTCTCTCTCTCAAAGTCGGTCAAGAGGACTAAGTTGTTGAGCCTTTGCCTTGCCTCTTTGTATTGAGAGAGAGAGAGAGAGAGAGAGAGAGAGAGAGAGAGAGAGAGAGAGAGAGAGAGAGAGAGAGAGAGAGAGAGAGAGAGAGAGAGAGAGAGAGAGAGAGAGAGAGAGAGAGAGAGAGAGAGAGAGAGAGAGAGAGAGAGAGATACGAGGGAAGTTGGAAAGTTGGTGTGATAGTAATGTAGCGGTGGTAGTAGTAGTAGTAGTAGTAGTAGTAGTAGTAGTAGTAGTAGTAGTAGTAGTAGTAGTAGTAGTCGTCGTCGTTGTGATTGTTGTTGTTACTCTTGATAGTGTTGATAATGAAAAGAGGCGGAGGACTAGAAGAAGGAGGAGGAGGAGGAGGAGGAGGAGGAGGAGGAGGAGGAGGAGGAGGAGGAGGAGGAGGAGGAGGAGGAGGAGGAGGAGGATGTGGGAAAGACGAACTCCAGACACATAACATTTCCTCCTCCACAAATAAGGACAACAACCAAGACACACACACAAATGAGCAAAACAAAGTGAATGGCAATGAATGTGACTCAGGGATGTGGCTGAGGTCGTTAGCTGTGTCCCTCACGTCCCGCCTTGGTGACCTGGGGAAACTTCCTCGCTCACCAATCCCCTTCATCACCACTCCCCGATGCACGACCCCCCTCCCCTACCCCCGTCCCTCCCTCTGCTGTAACCATTACTACCAATACCACTACTACTACTACTGCTACTACTACTACTACTACTACTACTACTACTACTGTCACTAGAATCACCACCACCATCACCATCACAATAATTACTACTGCTTCTACCACCAGCATCACCACCACTAACAATACCATCATAAAGACAACAATTACTATTACCAGACTACTACTACTACTACTACTACTACTACTACTACTATCACCAGTATCATCACCATCACTACATCACCACCATGTTATGTCTGTATCCATGACCTAACGTATTTTTACCTAGCCACCACCACCACCACCTCCATAGTCGTAAACACCTGACAAGATGAACAATAGTGACATCTAAGCAGTGAAAAACAATAAAATACTCAAAAACAATGATAATATTAAGTAAAAAATAGATAAATAGATAAAAAGATAAGGTAAAGAAAATGAATGGTTAACTCTAACATAAAAAAAAAGAAAAGAAAGAAAGCCACCATCACCACCATCACCACCACCACCATCACCACCATCACCACCACCACCACCACCACCTGGCACACCACGCATGGCTCTGTGAGGGGAGTAATTCCATTAAAGCGAGTAATTCAGTTATAAGAGAGAGAGAAAAAAAAACAGGAAAATTCGCTACACTTTCTCTTCTTTTGATGGTAATTTACATGTTTCGCCTACTCCTCATAAGCTTGGCTGGCCGCGCTGAGCTGTGGCCTTTCTGCTGCTAATGATGCTGATGATTACTCTTATATTCCCAGATCTCATGGACACCTTCAGCTAAAGCGTTTGGAAAGTAGTGATGGTGAGAGAACAAAGCGTTTAAGCCCCTTCAGTATTGGGACATATTTTTACCTTGAGTTTTAGGCACGATTGGACCATTTTTTTGATATTAGGAAGGGTCTATGGAGGTCAGGAAATTAATGGCCACAGTCTTCACTACTTTAATCCCTTACATAAGTTTCTGAAGCTGTATAAAATCACCAAATAGTAAGTAGAGTGAATATGGAAACGCGTCATGGTACTGAAGGGATTAAATTTTCGAATTATAACAAGAATAGTGAACTCTCCAGCTGGCCTCGTTTCCCGGCTCCTTCTTCGTACTCTTTCACTCAGCTGACATGACGTGGGAATGAAAATATAAAAACCAAGGAAACTAACTAACATTAACTTTAACCCAATTTAATCTGGGAGTTAGGGTAAAGTTATGTTAGGTTAAAGTTAAGATTTTTTTTTTATGTAAGAGGGAGAACTACCAAGGCAAAAAAAAAAAAAAAAAAAATGAATATTAGAAAAAGCTCACTGGAATTGTAGTCTCCATAAAAGAATAAAAAGATTAGTTGTGGTTATCATATTTTCATTCACACGTCAATCTTTCATACCTTTCTCTGGTAAACTCTGGAACTTCCTATCTGTGTCTGTATTTCCAACTTCCTATGACTTGACTTCATTCAGGAGGGAGGTTTTAAGACATTTGTCCGTGTCCTTTGGCTAATTCCATCGGTTCTGTGAGGAGACTGTCGACTGAGTGGGCCTTTTTTTCTTTAGATTTTTGTTGCCCTTGGTCAGTCCTCTTTCACATAAAATAAAAGTCAGCTGAATGACAAAGCTACGAAAGGGAGATCGAAACGAGAAGAGCTGGAGGGTTCGCTAATCTTGACATGATCCAAATTTTCTTCATCTTGACAGGGTTGGTGTAGTTCTGAGGGCAGTAATTCCTCGCACACCGCAGTAAAAGACGGGGCGCAGCTGGGACACCTTTCACGGCGGCGCAGGTGACACGAGGGTTTACTGCGCGCTATAAAGAGGACACGTGAGCCCCTCTGGTCCCCATCTGCGTCTGCCCCTCTTCCAGCTGCCTCGTAAATGGCGCCTGTCTGGTGCTGGCGCTCCTCGTTAACCTCCCACAGTTCTATTCATGTAATTGAATAAACAGCGCCGTGTGATCCCGTTGTGGCGCACTCACTCGCTCCCTTGAGTCTTACGTAGTGATTTGAGACTATTTCATGTAAGGGCTCGCTAGTTTCGGTTAGGTTAGGTTAGATTAGTTTCATCTGAATGATTTTTAAAAGGGTTTGTACTATATCACCATTCTTTATAGCTCTCGATATCCTTCTACATTCTTAACCTCTTCAGTACTGAGACACATTTCTATCTTGAGATTTATGTACGATTAGACCGTTTTATTGACATTAGGAAGGGTCTATGGAGGTCAGAAGATTAATGGCCATAATCTTCATCATCTTAATTCCGCAAATAAATTCTGAAGGTGTATAAAATCACCAAACAGCAAGCAGAAGGAATATGAAAACGCGTCATGGTACTGAAAGGGCTAAAATAGTGAAGAATCTGGCCATTAATTTTCTGATCTCCATAGACCCTTCCCAATGCAAATAAAATCGTCAAATCACACCACAAATTCATGGTAAAAATACGTTCCAATGCTGACGGGATTAATGTACAAAAGTTCATCTTCTGAAGGTAAAGGGAAAGCCCCATGACGTTCAGAGCCGAGCCACTCAATGAATAAATCAATGAAATCACTCACACACACACACACACACACACACACACACACACACACACACACACACACACACACACACACACACTAACGTTCAAGAAAATCTGGCACAAACTTCGCACTCACACTGACATTCAAGAAAACACACACACTAACGTTCTAAAAAGCACACACACTAACGTTCAAGAAAACACACACACACTAACGTTCGAGAAAAACTGCCACAAACTTCGCACTCTTACGATCGATATCACCACTCAGACCCGATCGACTCTCAAATGGATCTGTCATGTACTTCTGAGAGCACGCGAGGGTTGTGTCAGGCCAGAGATTCACCGCCTGACCCACTTGCTCCCACTGCCCCGCCCCCGCCGCCGCCACTCCATCAAACCCGTGACCAGAACACAACAGAACCCTAACCACCACCACACCAAGCGCTTTTGCTGAGAAGTGTAGGGCTGGATATAGGGAGGTACAGAAAGGGAAATGGACGAAGGGAGAAGGGAGGCAAAATGAGACAAGGTAGGAAGGGATGCAATAAAGAATAACAGACATACACACATACAAAGGAATACATGAAGGAAAGAAATACCAGGGTCAGTATTCAGAAACGCTTTGGTCTCTAGCTACGACTAATTTCCACGGCCGCAGAGATGACAAGCGGGGTTTTCAAGAGTGCTTCTCCAGTTAATAGTGTAGAAACTATGTCACTCTGCCTCTAGAACCATACAAACACCTTAAAAAAACACGTGTAAACTTAAATAAACCCTCTTGAAATAAGGGAGGTGAAGCTCAGAGGTATTTGAGAGTCCGAACCTTGGAAATCAACACCACTCGCTCACTACCTCTACTCCACACCACCACACCACCACCACACGCACTAATCCCCTCACCACCAAACTTATTCTACATGATCGTGGGGAAATCTTGTGTAATTATGCAAATGTACGCCGCTAGTTTGCTCTCCCCGGCGGCATGGTGGCGTAGCGAGGCTGGTGTTGGCGTCGCTCGTCAGGAGATGGCGCTGCAACATTACATAGCGACGTTTATGGTCCGTGACGCCACAATACAGCACTGGAATATTGGCGTCGGTAATGTGATGGTGGGAAGAAGGATATTTACGGCGCCATAAAGAGTGAAAGAGAGAGAGAGAGAGAGAGAGAGAGAGAGAGAGAGAGAGAGAGAGAGAGAGAGAGAGAGAGAGAGAGAGAGAGAGAGAGAGAGAGAGAGAGAACCATTACAGTAACCACGGTCTTCACGCTCATTATTTAACTCGTGGCCAGGGAGGAAGTAGTACTGGGAAGGGGAAGGGGAAGGTAGGTCGCTATAGGAAAGGGGAAAGACAGGGTAAGCAGGGGATTGAAGGGTGCAGAGAGGCTGGGCAGGATAGGGGTGAATATGGGGAGGTACAGGAAGGGACGAAGGGAAAAGGGAGGCAAAACGAGATAGGGAGAGAAAGGATGCAATAGAGAGTAACACCCACACAAATAAGAGAATAGAAATACCAAGGTCCGTATTCAGAAACGCTATTCTCCCTCATTACAACTGTTTCCCAAGGCCACAGAAATAATTAGTGGGGTTTTCAAGAGTGCTTTTCCAGTTAATAGTGTAAAAATCTTGTCCTTCTGCCTCTAGACCCGTAAAAACACCTTCAAACGCTATTCTCTCTCTCTACAACTATTTTCCAAGGCCACAAAATTATTAGCTGGTTTGAAGAGTGTTTCTCGAGTTAATAGTGTAGAAATCTTGTCATTCTGCCTCTAGAGCCGTAAAATCACCTTCAAACGCTGTTATCTCTGTCTCTGTCTCTCTCTCTCTCTCTCTCTACAACTATTTTCTAAGGCCACAGAAATTAATAGCGGTGTTTCCAAGAGTGTTTCTCCAGTTGATTATGCAGATTTCTTATTTATCTGCCTCTAGAACCTTAAAATCTTGCTTAACAACGCTATTCTCTCTCACCACGACTATTCTAAAAGGCCACAGAAATGATACGCGGGGTTTTGAAGAGTTTCTCCAGTTAATAATGTAGTTATCTGGTCAATCTGCCTCTAGAACCGTAAAATCCCTTAAAAACGCCAGAGATGATAAGGGGGTTTTCAAAAGTGTTTCTTCGGTCAGTAATGAAGAAATCTTGTCACTCTACCTCTAGAACTTTAAAAACTTTGTTAAAAACGCTTTATTCTGTTACCACGATTATATTCCAAGCCAGAGAGATGAATAGTGGGGTTTGCATGAGTGTTTTTCCAATTCATAATGTAGAAATCTTGTTTTTCTGCTTGTAGAAGCTTAAAATTTGCTTAAAAACGCTCTTCTCTCACTAGACTGTTTTACAAGGTCGTAGAGATTATTACCGGGGTTTTCAAGTGTTTCTCGAATTAATAGTGTACATAGAAATCTTTACACTCTGCCTCTAGAACCGTAAAAAACACCTTAAAAACTCGTGTAAGTTTAAGTAAAGCCTTTTGAAATAGTGGAGGTGAAGCACAGTGTTTGAGAATACGAGAGTAGGGCACGTGTTGGTATGATATGTGAGTCACTTTAACTTTAACTACGCCATTACTGAAGATCTGATGTCCCGTGTCACGTGTTCCGCTCATAACATTCTAAGGAAGAGTCGTATAAGGATGATATTTTGGCGGTGGGTGTTTGAGATCTCCACCTAATTGGCAAAAAATATGCTTCGGTGTCACGAGTGGATAACGAAGGCAAACATTAGTCAATTGAATGTAAACTTGGCGGAATTTTACACTGGTAGGGAGACGATGGTGTTTGGCGCTCTACCACCACCACCACCACCACCATCACCACCACCACTATCACCACCACTATCACCACCACCACCACCACCACCACTACCACTATCACCACCACTACCACTATCACCACCACTACCACTATCACTACCTCACCATCACCACTACCACTACCACTACCATTACCACTAGCACCACCACCACCACCACCACCATCACCACCACCACAACCACAACCACAACCACCACCACCACCACCACCACTATCACCACCACCACCACCACCACCACCATCACAACCACCACCACCACTACCACTATCACCACCACCACCACCACCACCACTATCACCACCACCTCCACCGCCACTATCACCATTACTGCAAGTTACTGTAAGGCATAAGCCCGAGCAATAACAACCGCCACAACAGTAACAGCGAGAACAGTACCATTAGTAGCAATGGGAGCAGAAGTAACAACAATTACAACATTGACAAAAACAACAACAAAATAATAACAATGATGATACTGAAGCGAAGGAATAAGAAAACATACACACACACACACTGACAGCACAAGATCGCATAGTAAAAAGCTGAGGAAGGGAAGATGTCTGAGAGATGTTAAAAAATATAGTTTCCCACAAAGATGTGTTGAGACGTGGAACAGTTTGAGTGCAGAAGTGGTGGTGTCAGCAACGAGTGTAGATATGGAGACGGGGCCACACGAGCATAAAGCCCAGGCCCTGTAAAACTACAACTACGTAAATACAACTAGGTAAATACACACACACACACACACAAGATAACACCCAGCACATGAAGCAAACAAGAAAAAAAAAAAAAACAATAAAAACAACACAACACGAAGCTGAACACAACACAATCCTCCCCAATCCTTCAATAATAAGAAAGAAAAAGAAATTAATCCCACTGCAACACATCCCCCTCGTAATTCCCTCAATGAACCTAATTTTTTGAAGCTGTAAAGGGAAGGAAGCAGAATGACAGGAGCGGTGAGTGAATATACGTGTGCGTGTGCGTATGTGTGTGTGTGTGTGTTTACCCCGGGCTGGGATTCACTGCGGGCCGAGAGCTTTATGGGCGGTAAAATTAAGGAAAGAGTGACCCAGGAACGCACGAGGCTCACATCCCTGCCTATCCTCTCAACTCTTCTTATACTCTCCGCGTCCCTGTGTGTCCGTACGTTTGTGTATAATGTGTGTTGCTGTTTCTGTTTGTCTGTCTATCTATGTCCGCTTATCTCTCTGTATTGCTTCGTCTCTTTTTACCTGTCTCTCTCTCTCTCTCTCTCTCTCTCTCTCTCTCTCTCTCTCTCTCTCTCTCTCTCTCTCTCTCTCTAACTTTCTCTGCGTGTTGCTATTTCTTTGTCTATTGTCTTTATCTATTTACCCGTCTCTCTCTGTCTCCCTGTCTGTCTGCTGCTTTGTCTGTCTATTTACCCGTCTCTCTATCTACCTGTTTCTCTGTCTGTTTGTCTGTCTGTACCTATCTGTCTGTTTAATCCATATAAGATCCAAGTAGAAATATTGACTCAAACATTTACACTTCAAAAGGGAATATAATAATTGAGAAATGGATGCTGGATGAGATGTAAAGGTAGATATAGCTAAAAGATAACAAAACATCCTTATAAACAGACTATGGAGATGTTCTAACACGTGTTTACAGGACTTGTTTATAGTGAAAGAAAAACAAAACAAAAAACAGCTGCTTCTATATAACTCTTCCGGTCAAAAGATACAGAAATGCTTCAAATAAAACGAAAAGACAAGGTGAAGAATAAATACACACACACACACACACAGACACACACAGTTATATGAAAATGATAAAATGCAAACGGAAGCACAAAGCCACAGGAAACACCCACACGATTTGCACAGCGTTTACAAATGTCATAACTCGTTGATGTTTAATGGGAACAATCTCACATAAAGGTCGCAGCGCCTCCTACGTGATAACTTGATCGACTACACAGGCATTTGTTTCTACCCTTTGGCGAATTTTATCGACTCTATAAGGAGATTGGTAACTGATTGAGCCTTTTTTCTTTATATGTTTGCTGTCCGTGGCCAGTCCTGCTAGTCCTCCTCTTTTACATGACACACACACACACACACACACACACACACACACACACACACACACACACACACACACACACACACACACACACCAATCACACACCACCAAACACCAGCCAGACATTTTATAATAACTCAATTGCCTGTGGTGTCCATTAGATCAAAGCACTAAACGGACACACAACCACAGTAATTCCCCGCCAGCCTTCCCCACCAAGTCCCCCTCAATGGCGGGAACGTGTGGAAAACTCAATGAACACACACACAAAAACAGGAGGAATTTACACCAAAACAACGTTCTATTAGGAGTAATTATACTGGAACAATGGTAGCTGGCGGCAAGATAAACGGATTAATGGACTGTGAACTGCCCTCACTAGCCAACATGCAACACACGGCGGCACTGAAGCAGCAGGGATTGTTTAGTTAC
>NC_059281.1:15597401-15622401 GCF_017591435.1 Portunus trituberculatus
ATTTTATCAACATTAGGAAGGGTCTATGGGGGTCAGAAGATTAATGGCCAGAGTCTTCACTATTTTAATCCCCACAAAATTTCTGAAACTGTACAAAATCACCAAATAATGAGCACAATGAATATAGAAACACGTCTTAGTACTGAAGAGGTTAACTTAATTTCACCAAGCTTAAACTCATTACTCCCTGTCCTATCCTGATTTCACCAAGCTTAAACTCCCTGTCCTCCTTATCACAAACCCTGGTGCTTTTGTTTCCATCGCTGCTCAACACCTAACTAGATGCAATTTAGCTAAGAAGTGTAAATATTGATGAAAAGAAAACTTAAATCCTTTCTCCTCAGTAATATTATAGTCACGTTATCCTTTACTGAATATCACAACAACATCAGCAACAACACGGCCCGCCACATCAGCTCCCAAACGAGGGTAATTTCCCTGATTTGGCGGGTCCCTGAGCGAGCATCATTTCCAGTCCCCTTGATTGGCTCAACACTTCATGGTCGGTACAAAACTCACTCCCTTGCTGTCCTCGCTGCTGCACTCCTTGTCTCGTGGCGTCAGTTCACAGTTGGTTGGTTGGTTGGTTGACATAACACCAAGGAAAAAGCATCGCACATTTCTATTGAACCCACCCGGATGTAGTGGCTATCTCTTCACTTAATTTTGTGTTTTAAGCCATCTGAATGAAAATATTTAGCTCCTCATTAAGTTATGTTTCTCTCCTGCCTTCCTGTACCATTAGTTAGTTAGTTATGTTTTTTTTTTTATACCATGTGGGCTTTTCACGGGAATTTCTGGGCTAAAGGGGATACTTATTAAGGGTACCTCCTATTTCAAAGCCCACCCGCTAGGAAACCGTTGCCCCGAGTGAGGAAGCCCAACCTACACTCAGACCGTAGACAGGATTCGAACCCGTGCGTTTGGAGACCCCTCGGATCCCAAAGCACGCACGGATCCACTGTACCATGACATAAGAACACACATGTAAAAGAAGTACACATTTCAAGTTACCCGAATGAAAATTGTTACCTCCTCATTTATTTCTGTGTCTTTCCTGCTCCATTAGTTAGTTAGTTGACATAAAAGCAACAATGGAAAAAGCAGTGCATATTTTCTATTCTTTCTATCCAAGCTATCCGAATGAAAATTGTTACCTCTTCACTTACTTCGGTCTCCCTCCTCCTGCCTTCCTGTTCCATTAGTTAGTTGATATGAGAACACAAGCGAAAAAGCAGTGTATATCTTTTATTCTTTCTATCCAAGCTACCCAAATAAAAACTGTTACTTTTTTTTATATTTATTTTTTTTTTATACCATGTGGGCTTTTCACGGGAATTTCTGGGCTAAAGGGGATACTTTTTGGGGTACCTCCCATCTCAAAGCCCACCCGCTAGGAAACCGTTGCCCCGAGTGAGGAAGCCCAACCTACACTCGGACCGTGGACAGGATTCGAACCCGTGCGCTTGAAGACCCGTCGGACCCCAAAGCACGCATGGTTCCACTGTACCACGGCGGTCCCTCCTTCACTTACTTCTGTCTCCCTCTGTTAGTTAGTTTGTTGACATAAAAGCAACAATGAAAAAAGGAGTGCATATTTTTATTCTTTCTATCCAAGCTATCCGAATGAAAACTGTTACTTCTTCACTTACTTCTGTGTCTCTCCTGCCTTCCTGTACCATTTCAAAGTGACAATTCTGCTCCTCCAAGTACCAATAGTGTATCATCTTCATACATTACAAGTGAGTACATCTTGATTAAACTTTTAGGTATCTTATCTCATCTGCGTGTCTCCTGTCCTCCTTTTACCATTCCAAAGTCACCATTGTGTTAGTTCATATATCGTCTGTGTCTATCATCCCAATATATGACCAGTTATCGCCTGTCCCATCTCGAAATAAACTCTAGACACCTCTCGCATCTTCCTCCATAACACTGCCTTCCCTGATCTCATTTCTAACGCTATATTGAACATTCTTCCTACGCTGGAAACTTAATATCCTAACTTTTGCTAGATCAGCTTCCATAAAGTTGAGCATTTAGTGTCGCCTCTGTCAGTTTTTCCCCTTCAAAGCTGCTGATTCGGTGCGGGAGTCTCATTCATTCTGGTGTGACTCCTGCCTCTCCTACACAGCTCCTTATAAGACAGAGTGCTTGTTCTTGTGGCGTCTGAACACTGTTACTCTTAGGCATATTAATTTCTTTCTCTTTTCTCGATAAATCTACCTTTTTTTTCATTGTTTTTTTTTCAGGTAGCGAGTAGCATTTTTTTTTTTTTTCTATTTTACGTTTTGTCCAGTACACGTCACTCGGCTCTCTTCCAAGCAAAGAAGTACCAACACAACAGAACACAGAGGAACAATGAACAGTAGCATATAGTACATGTGGCAGGCAGGGCAGGCCATACGTGACTGTTTGAGATCAAGTACATTGTCTGATTAACCTCTTCAGTAATGGGATTCATTTTTACCACGAGTTTTGGGTGTGATTAGACGATTTTATTGACATTGGCAAGGGTTTACGGAGGTTGGAAAATTAATGGCCAGAGTGTCCACTATTTCAATCCCCCACACAAGTTTCTGAAGCTGTATCAAATCTCCAAATAGTACGCAGAATGAATATAATAACACTTCATGGTACTTAAGGTGTTAATCCCTTCAACACTGAGACGCATTTTTACGATGAGATTTATGTTGACAAGGGTTTACGGAAGGTAGAAAATTAAGGGCCAAAGTTTTCACTATTTTAATCCCCACATAAGTTTCTGAAGCTGTATAAAATCGCCAAAAAAGTAAGCAGAATAAATATGAAAACACGTCATGGTACTGAAGGTGTTAAAAGAGAGAGAGGGAAGACACGAACTCAATCACATCTGTCACTGCTTCTCATTCTATACAAAGACAAAGGCAAGCACTTTTTTTTTAACGTACGAGGGAAAACTGGCGAGGGGCAACATAGAACGAAAAAAAAAAAAAGTCTACTAAGTTGCCAATCCCCTTGCAGGTCCTTGAATTAGCCACCACCCGCCAAAAAAAAAAAAAAAAAAAAAAAAGGATAAATGTCTTGAAACCTCCCTCCATGTTCGCCATCACCTGTGAACACCTGTGCTGGCGTCAACAAATAAACAAATGAGCATCTGTCGTTACGCACCAATACTTTTTTTTTTTTTTTTCCTTTTTCCTGCCATTTTTTTCCCCCAGCTTAAATTGTTCGGGTCGTTATCGAGTTTTTGTTTTGTTTATTTCTCAGCAATATTTTCAGCACATGGCCATTCGCAGCGTGGGGTTTTAAAGCAATGCAAACTCAAACTGGCCGGGCGCTTATCTCTGCATCTGTGTTATCTCTCCCTTTGTCTGTGTCCGTGTGTCTGTTTGTCCTCCACGTCATATGTTTGCAATGTTGATCCTTTTGGCCGTGTGTGTGTGTGTGTGTGTGTGTGTGTGTGTGTGTGTGTGTGTGTGTGTGTGTGTGTGTGTGTGTGTGTGTGTGTGTGTGTGTGTGTGTGTGTGTATGCGCACACTATAGAAAAAAAACTCTGCATCAAATTGAACACAAACACGCGTATCAAAAAGCATGCAGCTATGACAAGGCAAATTACGATAACAAATTAATCTATGCATGTATTCATGGATGTATAATGCATGTAGTACGGTAACCTATTCATATATGTATGCAGAACAATTTTTATAAACCGATATACCATTCAATGTATATCTTTTATCTACGTAAACACACATCTTGCCACTGATAGGAGCTTGAGGAGGAGGAGGAGGAGGAGGAGGAGGAGGAGGAGGAGGAGGAGGAGGAGGAGGAGGAGGAGGAGGAGGAGGAGGAGGAGGAGGAGGAGGAGGAGGAGGAGGAGGAGGAGGAGGAGGAGGAGGAGGAGGAGGAGGAGAAAGAGGAGGAGGAGGAGGAGGAGGATGAGAAGGAGGAGGAGGAGAAGGAGGAGGAGGAGGAGGAGGAGGAGGAGGAGGAGGAGGAGGAGGAGGAGGAGGAGTGGGAGAGATTGGAAGGATAAAGGAGGAGCGGAAGATGGTAGATTAGTAAGGAGAAGGACGAGTCTTACGAAGACAAAAGATAAACATGTAAATAAATAAAGATTATAAATTCAACAAATAGGAGTCACAAACCATAAGAAAGAGTGGTTGTCTGTTTGTCTCTTTGATGTCACAGCGTCATCGTTCATTACATTTTGTTTATTCTTGCAGTGATCTCTGGCCGCGTCTGTTTGAAGAGCGTCTCCCGCTGCGTATCATACTTGGCCTTCATCTTGATGCCGTAGTAGTCCAGCAGGGCCAGCTGGCAGGACAGGTCGTCATCCAGGATGGACTTCAAGGTCAGGAGAGTGGCCTTGGGAACATTTTGAATATCAATCTTTTGTAAATATGTTCCCAGGATTCTCAGTCTTCTGTACATTTCTCTCCGTATCTCATGCAGCTCCTTCTTGATGATTTTCTCGTGCGGCACAGTGAGCGCCTTGATTCTTTTCCCGTTGCCACTGACTGCAGGGATGCCCACGAAGCTGCGATCCCGCGGGCCCGTGTGGTACCACACCTCAAAGTCACCAAAGTCGATTTTGTCTGCGCCTTTGTACTCATAGACCAGCAAGGGCTTGGTGAGGCCGGCGCGGTACACGGCCACGACGTTGTTCTTCCTGAAGATGGAGATGTACTGTTCCTTGTCCAGCTGCAGGTCGATGATGTCCCTGCTGACGATGGCTACGCCGTCTCCGAGTTGCGGGGCCTCGATCTGACTCTCGTTGTCATATTTGGCCATGGCGAGGGAGATTATGAAGCTCCTCTGCGGCTCCTGAACCTCCACGAACTCCAGCTGCACATTTTTGTCCGACTTGAGGGACATGACGCACAGCCGCAACTCCGACAGAGGGATCTTCAGCGGCCCGTTTCTGAACATATCAGGGGAGCCGCCGGCCACCGCCAGCAAGATGCTCGCCCACACTATTCCCAGCACGTGCATATCTATGTAGTAATGTAATAGAAAGAAAACTACCGCGGCGATCAACACGCACAGTTCCTGACCAGTCCTGTCCTGTCCTGTCCTTTCCTGTCTGGGTCACTGAGACGTGACATCCAGGTACAGGGAGAATGTCAAAGGTCTTTAAACAAAAAGTAAGCTACTTAAACTTTTCAGCGTAGAGGAGAGGAAGGAAAAGAAAAATGTGTCTCAAAGTAAGACAAGACAAAGGCAGCACAGCAAAGCACATGAGGGAGTGTTGTTACAAAGGCAGTATTGGCACAGTGTGTGTCACCTGCACCTCATTAACAACGCTGTGTAGCTTCCTGGCTCACTGTTCAGAAGACGCGTATAAGTTGTCCACCATCATCATCATCATCATCATCAAAGCAGGAAAGAAATAATAGAAAAGAAGAATGGAGAAAAGTGAGATAAAAATAGTTTGAGTGAGTACGTATACGTATGTATGTATGTATGTATGTATGTATGTATGTACAGTGTGTGGGTGTCTGTATCCACAGGTGCGCCAGGTAGCACGCTCACCTGTGCAATATTTGATCATCCATAGTTTCCTCTATCTCACTCTCCCTTTTTATCTGAATATCTCAATAGTTTGCTCTTTTTCCATGATTTCCCTCCCTAGTTTATGCATGGACAAACTTTTGTTTTATTTAGCAGGTTTTTGTTTTATTTACACATTTTTTCACCGATCCTTGTTTCCCCTTGTATTTTTTTTTTCTTTCGTTCTTTTATTCCATTTTCATCGGAATGCGTTAGCGTATCATTTCCTTTGATTTCCTTCTCCTTTCCGCTTTAGTGAATTTCCTTTTATTTTTGTTCTTCGTTTTATGTCTCTTATTATCATTATTATCTTCATTCTTCATCACACAAACAGACAGACAGGTAAAGGTGACAGGTATAATCGTTCACTACAAACTCGCACACAACCTCCAGCAAAACACATCACAAACACCAACAAAACAATCCTTAATCACTTAATAGGTTCCCATAAAACACTTCAGCAAGATAAATTCAGCTTTCAAACACCCACACACACACCCACACCCACACACACACACACACACACACGGTATTCCCCTACGGCCGTTCCACACACTCGCTTGATCTGTGTGTTCTCCGTTTAAGCTTAAAAAGGTAAAATAAAAGTTTTCCCTTATTCCCCTAAATTGCAGGTGGGAGGATTGATTAAGAGGGTGATTCAGGGTTTTAGGGCGCCGCGCAAACATTATTACCGTCAGGGTGAGGGGGAAGTATTAAGGGCAGGAATGCTATATGTTTTACGCGCGTAGTTACTTCTCTTTACATTTCAACGAGGTTCTGAAGTAGTTTTTCCTTTCGTGAATAGCGGTAAGATTGCCAGACTAAGTGCCACTCTTGTCTAACTTATAACCTGACCAAAGTGAATGTGTACGTGTTAATTAGGGATGATTTTCACAAGCTACAGTGATGATTGGCCGGATTATCAAGTGCTTCTCCTGTTACTAAAGTAGAAAATTTTGTTAAGAGACGTTAAGCTTGACTAAATTCAGCATGGCGATTCTTCAATATTACGTTCTACTCTAACTTAATTTCCCTTACTTTCCAATGCCAGGACGAACATAAGACAATGAGGGAGGCTGCAAGAGACTGCCAGGCCTACACGTGGCACTCCCTGTATGAACAAAGCTACTAATTCCATCTATCATCCCCGTCCATAAATTTATCTAATCTTCTTTTAAAGCTCCCTATTGACTCAGCACTAAAAGGGAAAGCAATCTTGAGAACACGGTTAATCATCTGTGGCCCTTGAATATAGTCGTGGCGGGAGAGCAAAGCCTTTCTCAAAGCAGGCTTTCCATTCCCCCAGCCTTCGCTTCCCACCATCCCGTGAGCTGCTCCAGAATGGGACGCGGATGAAAGCTATATTCAGTCCGACCAGCTCTCGCCACTCCAGCTGCTCTAATATTCGCCAGCTCGTCAAATAATGTAACCGTGTGGCAGAATGATATATCTAGAAGCCGTGTCAAGAACAATTTATTCTCTGCATTTGTGATGTGTTGTGTTGTGTTGTGTGTGTGTGTGTGTGTGTGTGTGTGTGTGTGTGTGTGTGTGTGTGTGTGTGTGTGTGTGTGTGTGTGTGTGTGTGTGTGTGTGAAAAATAGTGTTACGTTTTATAGTACGAAAGAACTTGTGTTGTTTACCTATGAAGCAAGTTTTTTTTTCTTTTTTTCTTTAAAGAGAATCGTTTCCGTTAACCCCTTCAGTACCATGACGCGTTTCCGTATTCATTTTGCTTACTATTTGGTGATTTTATACACCTTCAGATACTTATGTGGTGGATTAAAATAGTGAAGACTTTGGCAATTATTCTCTTAACTTCCATACAGCCTTACTGATGTGAATAAAACCGTTTAATCACACCCAACACTTATGAAAAAAATGTGTCCCAGTACTGAAGGTGTTAATGCGAAGGAACTCACAGGGAATACTCCATCTAGAAACAAATGATGATGTAAACAAACAGTAAAGAAAAGAAATAAATCAACAAAACAACAAGCCAATAATGGAAGAAGCTAGAAAAAAAAAAACGAAAAATTACTACACCACACTGCCACACACGAAAGGCTGCACTCACCACCACAACACCACACCACAACACCACAACACATCACCACTGCAAGAAAGGAAGTAATGTAACCAAAAAACAAACCAACAAGGAAAACAACACTACACCACACTGCAACACCACACCACAACACCACAGCTAATCCAGAAAGAACCTAATACACCCCCAATAACAACACTACACCACACTGCCACAATGAAGGCTGCAATCACCACAACACCACAACACCACAACACCAATAATTGCTCCCAGCAGTAATGGACACTCGCTCTCTCACTTTCTGTTTCATCCTTCCTTTACATTCCACAATAAAATGCAAGTCACACAAAACTCTCCTCGTAACACAGAAGGGGTGAAAAAAAAAAAAAAAAAAATCAAGGCACTCTTAATTTACAACGAGTATGATTATGGCGGCTCCTGTTATTCTAGTGAGGAAATTCTGGGCTAAGTAGATTCGTTTTCAAATAAGTAGCGGGTACATTTCACGCTTCTATGAATTAATGCTTAGTGGTATTCTCCTTCTCTTTTCTTGTCTTCCCTCTTCTCTCAAACTCTCCAGCCTTTCTCCACTCTCTCCCTCTCTCTCTTGTCTCTCTGTCTCTCTCACTCACTCATTCTGTCTGTCTCTCTCTGTCTCTATGTCTCTGTCTGTCTGTCTGTCTGTCTGTCTCTGTCTCTGTCTCTGTCTCTCTCTCTCTCTCTCTCTCTCTCTCTCTCTCTCTCTCTCTCTCTCTCTCTCTCTCTCTCTCTCAATCCCTTCCTTTGTACCACAGTAAGCTAAAACCCGCTCGGCATTATCCGCTCTCACGAAGTCTACAAAAGTTTGCCGCTTGGGAATCAGACACACGCCACAGTCCTTCTCTTCAGTTACACAGCAGTACAAACACGAAGAAAGCTCAGTACATGCTCTTATATTCCCCACGTAAAGCTGCTACACCCGCGGAAAGTCTCGATACATCTCTTGATTCTCCGCGTTAAATCAGATTCGAGTGCTCTATTTTGTTAAAGCAGTAGCAGTAGCAGTAGCAGCATAAATAGCAGTAGCAACAATAGCAGTAGCAGTAGCAGTATACTGACAGTGCTAAGAAATTGAGGCAGGACGACCAAACTAATAAAAAAATGACAAAAAAAAAAGTATAACAAAAAACAAGAAGAAAAAATTTAACCCCTACCAAAAAAAAAAAAAAAGAAAAGAAAAAGTAAGAAAGAAAGAAAACACAATAATTACCTACCTCACTTTAAAACGACGTAAAAAAACACCAACAAAAACCCCACAACACTGAATCAGAATGCAGGCAAACGTTTCCCAGAGCACAGACAGCTAATATGGTACGAGCGAACGCTGATGTCTGAGCAGAGGAACAAGAACCAAGTACGATGTGACTCCCTTGAAAAGCATGTCATTTCTGGAGTCTGGGATTGGCAAGCTGATATGACGCGAGGAGAGAGAGAGAGGAGAGGATAGGAGAGGAGAGGAGAGAGTGTGTGTGCGGTGGTTGTGGTGGTGGTGGTGGTGGAAAGTATGAGAAGACGAGAGGAAGTGTGCTTGTGTACGAGGTGAAGAAGGATAGGGAAATACGTAGGTAGGAAGGAGAGAGAAGGGTACAGAATATTGGTACGCAGAGAGACCGCACAAGGCTACAGGAAGGTGTCAGCGTTAGAAGTACAGAGAAGGGGAGAGACAGAGAGAGTGAAAGAAAGTATTGAAAACGGCACGAAGCAAGAAAGTGAAATAGAGCAAAAATAAAAATAAAAATAAGGAAGGGAAGGATTAGCCAGATGAAGAAAGTTAAAAGAGAAAGAATTTAGAGAATAGAGAAAGAGAAACGATTTAATGGAGAGGGTGTGTGTAGGAAGGGAGAAAGGAAAGAGGATGTAAAGGATAAGGAAAGAAAGGAAGAGTAAGACATGAAGGAATTGAAAAGATAACACTCGAGAGGGGAAGGAGAGAGAGAGAGAGAGAGAAAGAAAAAGAAAAGAAAGAGAAGAAAAAAAGAGAAAATAAGAGAAAAGAGAAGAGAAAGAATGAAAAGATAACACTCAAGAGGGGAAGGAGAGAGAGAAAGAGAGAAAAGAAGAGAAGAGAAGAAAAAAAAGAGAAGAGAGAGAAGAGAGGAGAAGAGAAAGGAAGAGAGAGAGAAGAGAGAGAGAGAGAAGAGAAGAGAAGAGAGAGAGAGAAGAGAAGAAGAGAGAGAGAAGAGAAGAGAAGAGAGAAGAGAAGAGAGAGAGAAGAGAAGAAAGAGAGAGAGAAGAGAAGAGAAGAGAAGAGAAGAGAAGAGAAGAGAAGAGAAGAGAGAGAGAGAGAGAGAAAAGAAGAGAGAAGAGAAGAGAAGAGAAGAGAAGAAAAGAGAGAAGAGAAGAGAAAAGAAGAAAAGAAGAGAGAAAGAGAACTAGATACAAAAAGAACGAAGACAAAGAATAAGACGAAACCGAGAAAAACTGAACCATAGACACACACACACACAAAAAAAAAAAAAACGCAAAAAATGAGAAAAAAGAAATGAGTTTGGAGGAAGAGTGTGTCATAACGATAAAACAAGAAAAGAAACACCTGGAGAAGAAAAGGAATAAATGCTACGTGTGTGTGTGTGTGTGTGTGTGTGTGTGTGTGTGTGTGTGTGTGTGTGTGTGTGTGTGTGTGTGTGTGTGTGTGTGTGTGTGTGTGTGTGTGTGTGTGTGTGTGTGTGTGTGTGTGTGTGTGTGTGTGTGGCTACAAATGCATAGACAATTTTTTTTCTCTTCACCACCAGAAACTTTCGCTGCCTGCCTCCCCACGCCCCAAAAATGACCACTGAGAGGAAAGGAAGGAAGGGAAGGGAAGGGAAGGGAAGGAAGGGAAGGAACGGGAGGGGACGGGAAGACATTGAAAGGGATAGGAAGGAAAAGGAAAGGATGGGAGGGGAAGGAAGGGAAGGAAGGGCGGAGAAAGAAAGCGAAGAGAAGGGAATGCAAGACAAGGCAAGGCTAGGAAGAGAATGGAAGGAAAGGGAAGGGAAGGCATGGCTAGGGAAGAGAAGGGAAGGGATGGGGGAGAAGGAAAACGAATTAAGACCCTCCTAAACAGTTACCGAGGGAGAAAAATGGAAACAAATGAGTCTACAGTGGATATAAGGGCAAAGAAAAACCCTCACAGCGCCTCATCTCTTTCCCTCACCGCTCCGTTTTCTTCCTCCGTGATAATTTTTACATATTTATTTTTTATGACGGAAAAATGTAAAAAAAGTATTGTAGGGTTTTTAAGGCGAGGAAAGGAACAGAGGAGAGATGAATAGTGGAAAGCAAGAATATACAGCAATAGTGGAGAGTAATGCTAGAATAACAAAACATTAACAAATACTATACAGCCGCTGCCAACACCAACACCAACACCACCACCAACACCAGAGAAACTACCAAGAACCACCACAACACAACACCACCAACACCACACCACCACCTACAAAGCCTTTCACCACCCACCAACACCTACCAACACCACCACAAACACACAAACAGTCAAACACCACCACAATCACCACCTTTATTAGCCAAACTTGAAAGACAGCCCTTACCACCACAAACATCACCACCACCACAAATACCACCACAACCACCACCATCTCCATCAGCCAGGTTACAAAGACAACAACTAATACCACCACCACCACCACCACTACCCAAACTATTCAAACCACCACTACCACCACCACCACCATAACCACCACCACCACTACCCAAACTATTCAAACCACCACTACCACCACCACTACCACAAACACCACCACCACCACTACCCAAATTATTAAAACCACCACTACCACCACCACTACCACAAACACCACCACCACCACTACCCAAATTATTAAAACCACCACCACCACCACCACCACCTCCACATTACCACCGCGATTTTGACAGAGGAGCAGACTCACCACCCATCTCCCCACAGCTGCCAATGAGCGCCGCAGTGACTCACGGAGAAGCCTCGCTAAAGGGTTAATGGAGTGAGGCGCCGCTGCTAATACTCACTCTTATGGCGACGAGAGGTGGCAAATATTTTCGAGTTGGGATTCTTACTCTCTCTCTCTCTCTCTCTCTCTCTCTCTCTCTCTCTCTCTCTCTCTCTCTCTCTCTCTCTCTCTCTCTCACGCCATCTCACTTCATCCTTTTCAAACGATTTCAATTTCGTCGTGGAGAGAGAGAGAGAGAGAGAGAGAGAGAGAGAGAGAGAGAGAGAGAGAGAGAGAGAGAGAGAGAGAGAGAGAGAGAGAGAGAGAGAGAGAGAGAGAGAGAGAGAGAGAGAGAGAGAGAGAGAGAGAGAATCACAGAAATACAACTTGGAACAATCGTCCTTCATCTCCTCCTCCTCCTCCTCCTCCTCCTCGTTCATTTCCCTGTGGCGCAATAATTGTCATCTAATTTGCTGAAGGAGTAAAAATCTATTAGGTTGCTGTCTCAGGCGCCGCCATACTGAAGAGGGAGAGGGAAGAAGTCAGAAGAAAGGGAGAGAATAGAAGAAAGAGAAGAAAGCCACGAGGGAAGGCAAAACTGATAATAAAAGGAAGAATAAGAGAATTGGGGACTTGGACAATAAAGAAAGGAATTAAGGAAGGGTACTGAAGGAGCGAGGGATGGAAGGAAGGAAGGAAGGAAGGAAGGAAGGAAGGAAGGAAGGAAGGAACGCTGACAAACAGGTACGAAAAAAGGAGTGAAAAAACAGAGAGAAATTGACGTGAAAGAAGGAAAAAGGAAGATAAATAGTAGGAATAAGGGTACAGAAAGATGATTAAGGAAAAATTTCATACTGTACTACTGAGAACACAAAGAAGAACCAAATCAAAGTCAATTCAAATCAACTTAACTCACTTTAACTCAACTCAGCTCAACTTAAAAGTCAACTTAACTCAGGAACTTAGTCAACTCAAGCCAACCAACCAAACCTAACCCAAGCCAACCAAACGCAACCCAACTCAACCCAACACAAGCTAACCCAACCCAACCCAACCCAACCCAACCCAACCCATCCTAACCTAACCTAACCTAACCCTAACAATAATTTAACACGAGTAACAACAAATGAACAAGGAAAACAATTAATCTCGTCACTCAAAGCCAGACTTCAAAATGCCTCCCACTTTTCCCTTCAGCGTATTCCTTGTTAAGTCAATCGATTCCGCAGTGAAGTAGAAAGTTACGTAGTTAAATAGTTAGATAGTTAGAATTAGGATTGGTAAATATATGTGGAGTTATTGAGTGGAGGAAACGAGGAAGGAAGGAAGGAAGGAGAAAGGGAGAAAGGAAGGAAGGAAGGAAGGGAAGGAAGGAAGGAAGGAAGGAAGGAAGGAAGACAGGAAGGAAGGAAAGAGAAGGAAAGAAAGGAAGGAAGGAAGGAAGGAAGGAAGGAAGGAAGGAAGGAAGGAAGGAAGGAAGGAAGGAAGGAAGGAAGCGGAAGGGAGACAGGAAGGAAGGAAAGAAGAGAAGGGAAGGGAGACAGGAAGAAAGACAGGAAGGAAGGAAGGAAAAAGGGAAAGAGGAAAGAAAGAGATGAAAAGAAAGAAAGAAAAAGAAAAAGAAAAGGAAGAAAGAAAAAGAAAAAAAAGAAAGGAAGAAAGGAAGGAAGGAAAAAACCGAACCATCACACGAAAGAAAATGTGAAGGAAAGTTTAAGAGGTAAAAGAAAATATAGGAAACAGAATATAGTGAAGAGAGAGAGAGAGAGAGAGAGAGAGAGAGAGAGAGAGAGAGAGAGAGAGAGAGAGAGAGAGAGAGAGAGAGCAAAAATGGCTAACGAGGAAGGTTTCTTGTCCTTCTATAACAAGACGCTCGTGATAGTTTTCCTCTCTCTCTCTCTCTCTCTCTCTCTCTCTCTCTCTCTATTTCATTATCCCTTTTATCCCTTTTCTTGTCTCTTCGCTTCTCCCTTCTCCTCTTTCGTTCATTTCTTTCATCCATTTCCCTGTCTTTATCATCTACGGTTCATCTTTCTTTCTTTATAATCCCTTGTTCCATTTCCTTCCTTGTCTCACTCTTCTTATTAGTTTCCTTTATTCCTCCTTCCCTCTCCTTATTTGTTACGTATTTACTATTTTAAAATGAATGAAGGAGTGAAAGAAGAGAAAGGAACAAGATGCAATAAATGGAAGGAAAATGAATGAGATATAAAAGAGAGAAGAAAGAAAGAATGCAAGAAATATAGAAGCGCCACACGGATTTATTTTTTGTTTTTTTTTTATATCTATTTTATTTTCAAGTAAGGAAAAGCGAAGTGAATGAGAGAGGGAAAATATTAGAACACTCGTAAAGGAACGGGAATGTGTAGTGGTGAGTGGTGAGTGGTGAGTTTGGTGAGTGGTGAGTGGTCCTGGTCTTGGTCTGGGAAGCACTGGTGAAAGCCTTTTAGAGAAGCGAAACACAAGTCGATGAGAGGTTATATTTTTGTAGGTTTTTCCTCAAGATGGCGACAAACACAGCGAGAACAACACAACAGCGAGGGTGCATTCACTGGGATTAGGAGAAAGTGTGCTGGGAAAAGAGGGAAAAGAGCTTCTAATCTTGAAGTGCAGGGAAAGACACTAATATTTCAGTGAAGGAGAAAACAACTAACCGGGTTTTTAAGACAGTTTCTCCTTTCAGTAAATTAGGAATCTTGCCAATCCATCACCAGAACCATAGAAATACCCTTAAAACACGAGTATCTTCAACTAGACCCTTTGGAAAGCAGTGAAGGTGAGAGAGCAAAGCGTTTCAGAATACAGGTCTTACAGTCACGCAACGTCAAGTCCCGCGGGTCCCTTCGTGAGCCGGCCTGCGTACGTGCCTCGCCAGAACGTGCTCAAAACTTCCTCTAGGGCGGGTACTTAAGGGGAAAACAAAGCACTTAAACATACGCAGGCTGCATTAATTGACTAAGTTCCCCAATACAGCGGCAGCTACAGAGGCGAGGAGGAGAAGAGGTGTGCTTGGTTGCCTATTTGCATGTCCCCAGTTCCTTCTTTTACCTACTCAGTGGTAGAGTTAATTTTCAGACCTTGTTATATAATTTATCTGCGCAAAATAAAGGTGCTTCTCTCTCATTTTCTCCCTCTTTCTCTCTCTGCGGAAAGGCAGGGAGAAAGAGGCGTGAGGTTCCTTCAGTGGCTGTGGAGGCGCCTTTGTCCAGACCTGACGTGGAGAGACACAAATTGACTTCCACTATCTCGACTTTTTTCCCACCTTTCCCAACCTTCCCTCGTATCCAGACACTTGCAGACCTTCCCATTCAACACCAGACGCTTCTTGCCTCCCTCCACCTCCCTCCATGGGCTTTACTGCAGCGTTGTGTGTGGTAGCAGAGAGCCCCGTGTGTGTTTTGGCGTGGCTGTGTGGCTCTGTGTTAGCTTGACAGGCAACCGACGCGGGACTCAACGGGACATGCTGGGAAACGCAACCAGGGAAAGACTTCATGATAAAACGCTCTCTTTTTTTGTCTTGTTTTTGCTGGTGTGTATGTGTGTTAGTGCGTGTGTGTCTGAAGATGGACGAGATGGAGGAGGAGGAGGAGGAGGAGGAGGAGGAGGAGGAGGAGGAGGAGAAAACGAGAAAGGAAGGAAGGAAGAGGATAAGAGAAGATAAGCTGTTTCTAATTTATCTTCACTTCTATTATAGTTCTCTCTCTCTCTCTCTCTCTCTCTCTCTCTCTCTCTCTCTCTCTCAAAAGGCTATCAGTCACGCATCTTCCTGTATCTCCTCCTCCTCCTCCTCCTCATCACCATCACCACATCACCACTCAACATCACAACTACATCACCACCATCACCAATCTCACTAACACCATCAACATCACCACCTACAACATCCTCAGCATCATCACCACTATCATCCCCAGCGAGAGCGTCATTACCACCACCATCTCCACCATCACCATCACAATCACCACCATCATCACCATCATCGTCTCGTCCTCGTTCCATCAGCACTCTCCTTAGCGGCAGAATGACCACTCTCACTCACCCTTGAGAGAGAGAGAGAGAGAGAGAGAGAGAGAGAGAGAGAGAGAGAGAGAGAGAGAGAGAGAGAGAGAGAGAGAGAGAGAGAGAGAGAGAGAGAGAGAGAGAGAGAGAGAGAGAGAGAGAGAGAGAGAGAGAGAGAGAGAGAGACTGGAAACACAAACTCTCATTACTGTTATTGATGGGTTTTTTTCTCTCTCTCTCTCATCTTCCATAGTTTCCCCTTCCTCCCTCCCACCCTCCTTCAACCCCCGTTTTCTTTTCATTTCCACAGATTAATAAAGGTATTGACATGCAAATGAGGATAAAATACGAACGTCACATTATTTTGAGGTCCCCCACAATTGTAATTTGACGCTACACAGACACACACACACAGACACACAGACATAAAGACACTCCCCTTAGCTTCCTTTTTATAACTAATTTTCTTTTTTTTTTTGTGTGACTTCTCCCTCTCTTCCTCGTACATTTTCTATTTCCTCTTAATTTTCCTTCCATCAGAGCCCTTTTTAAGATCTTATTCTGATTATTAACCCTTTTTTCCATGTACGAGGGGAAAGCTGGCCAAGGGCAACGTTGAATTAAAAAAGGTCCACTTAGTTGCCAGTCCCCTTGCAGGTTCGAGAGAGTTAGCTAAAGAAAAGGGGATAAATGTCTTGAAGCCTTTTTAAATGAAGTCAAGTCATAGGGAGGTGGAAATACAGAAGCAGGCAGTGAGTTCTTGTTACATCCCTTCAAACATTTCAGTGCCTCCTTTAGATTCATTCTTTAGCCCTATCCTGTTCACTAACCCTTCTGTATCCCTTACGCTACTCTACCCAACACCAGCTCCCCTCTCCCTCCACAGCTCTTCTGATACAACGCCAGTTAGCCACAGCGGAGCATGGGAGGAGAGGCTTTCACGGTACTGGTGAGAGAAAAACCCGAATCATGAAACGCTTTGCTCTCCCACCATCACTACTTTCCAAGGGCTCCAGTTGAAGATGCTGTTTTTTAAGAGTGCTTTATATGGTTCTAGTGATGGATTGGCAAGATTTCTAGTTTATTGAAGGGAAAATCTGTCTTGAAAACCCGGGTAGTTGTCTCTGTGTCTGAGTACGGAAAAAGTCCCACACACAAGACCAAAAATAGTAAAGATAAATAAAATGTCAGTAATAACCCGTAAATCTGTTATTGTGGGTCCTCCCGTCAAACGCAGCGGTAAAGTAGGACGTGTTGCATTTTAATCCCCCGCCATCATGTGTAATTGTTTGTTGTAATCCGTAAATCTGTTGTTTATTGTGATTACTAAAATGACACAAATTCTTGCACTGTAATCATCGAGGCGTAGAATTGCATGTTATCATTACGAATTATTATCACTATTATTATTATTATTATTATTCTTATTATTATTATTATTATAGTAATAGGAAGAGAAATGGAAGAGGAGAAGTATTAGGAGTGGTGGTATTGGAGGAGGAGGAGGAGGAGGAGGAGGAGGAGGAGGAGGAGGAGGAGGAGGAGGAGGAGGAGGAGGAGGTGGTTCTAGTGGGAATAGTAATGACAATAGTAGTAGCAGTTGTAGTTGTAGTAGTAGTAGTAGTAGATGATATCATTATTATTATTATTATTATTATTATTATTATTATTATTATTATTATTACCAATACACCACATCTACCTACTTGCCAACGATGCATCTCCTAAACAATTCCTTTAAAAACCTTTGACTATTGAATATTTCGCGGTTAGGATGCCTTAATATTACATTTATGCTGTGCTGTGCTGTGTCCCGCCGCCGTCTGCACCTCCCGGGCCCTCAGCTGCGGCGGGAACAAAGGCCCTCACGCCATCACCTCCCCTCGCACTTATTATACTCATTAAGTCTCTCTGAAATTCGCGCTTTTTATGCAGCTCACCGGAGGAACAAGACTTTTTTAACTCGCCTCGCATCATTTGTCCTTTTTCCTTTCTCATATTAAATAAAAAAAGAAGGGTAAAAAGCACAGCACAGAGAGAGAGAGAGAGAGAGAGAGAGAGAGAGAGAGAGAGAGAGAGAGAGAGAGAGCGTACCCTAAGAGTCTAATGCATATGTAAGGGTTCTCACAATGGCGAACCATTACTTAAGGTAGCCAGTCACTGCTCCACACTGAGTGAAAACCCTGGCACGTGCAGGGGAGATGAACCCGAGGCTGCCAGGTGAGAGAAGCAGGCGCCCTCAACGAACCGGCCAGCATTGCGTGTCTCCGAGGATTGACTGATCGACTGGCTATTGTCTGTCTACTCTAAAGTGGCCCTTGGTTTCAAAACATATTGTAGCTTATTGATGATATAATTGATCTGATGTGAATAATACTTGTTTAACCTCTTGAGCACCATGACGCATTTCCATATTCCTTCCCGTGATTATTTGGTGATTTTATACAGCTTCACAAACTCATGTGGGAGGATTGAAATAGTGAAGACTGGCCATTAATCTTCCGACCTCCATAGATCGTTCCTAATGTCAATAAAATGGTCTAATCACACACAAAACTTAAGGTAGAAATGTGTCCCAGTAGTGAAGAGGTTAATAGATCAATACACTCAACACAAGGACAGCTTACAGTTCTCCTCAAGATCTGACAACCACACACTCCCCCGGGACTTATGCCCGTATTCTAAAACACTTCTGAGCCTCACCTCCACTATTTTCAAAGGGCTCTTGTTGGAGTGACAAGCATCTCTAAGGGTGTTTCTGTAATTTTAGTTCCATATTAACGAAATCTCTGCATTACCAACAGGACAAATTATCTTTTGAACTCGGCTTATTGTCTCTGTGGCTCTTCAAAATGGTCGCCGTGAGAGAAGGAAGTGTTTCTGAATATGACACTTAGACCGAGAACAGGGAGCCATCTTACGAGTAGCCCGACTTAAAGCAACACACCATCAAGATCCTTTGGCGTAGTGACGTAAAGAAGTCATTGAAAACACTAACAAACACGAGGCAAAGATTGACTCATTGAATAATTGACTAGTTTTGCTTTTTTTACAGACTGATTTTCTGACTGATGGAACTGACTTCTCGATAATGTTAGACTAAAAAATGAGATAGAAATTAATTGGTTTTCAAATAGTGTCAGAGGTGAATGGAGCGGACTGAGTAATCATGCTGTTGATGGCGTCTCATTAGGGAGCCTTCACCCCTTCTGTGCCTGACACGGTTTCATATTTATTCTGCTTACTATTGGTAACTTTTTTTTACAGCTTCAGAAAATTATGTGGGGATCAAAATAGTGAAGACTGGCTTTTAATCTTCCGACATCCATAAACCCTTCCTAAAGTAAATGAAGTCGTCTAATCATGCCCAAAAACTCCTCGTAAAAATGTGTCCCAGTACTGAAGAGATTAAAGGAAGATGGATGATGATGATAGGTGATAATAGGTACACTTGTTATATACATACAGAAACATCCACTTGACGTTCTAGCACCTTCCCTTCTCTTGTATTCTAATCGCCTTTAATAATTACTCAACCACCGCTGCAAGGACACAAAGCGACGTGTAGCAAAGAAATGCGTCCAGGCGTACAAACACACGTGCGATGAACTTTCCGCTGTGAGCCAAATCCGTGAGGCACAACCGAGCACGAGTCAGGCATCTTCAGCTCGGCCTAGCGTTCCTCTCACACGGAGCGTCTAATTCCACCCTCATGTTCATTACACGCGGCAATCAGGCACGCACTCAGAATGGCCTCCTTTGTTGTAATTTATATAAACTTCATAATCCCCAAATTCACTTAATAGCAGGAACTTTGCTCAATCCCCACCAATTAGTAGCAAAGAGTTGATGTGTGTGTGTGTGTGTGTGTGTGTGTGTGTGTGTGTGTGTGTGTGTGTGTGTGTGTGTGTGTGATGCTAATTGTGACGCCCCGTGAGTGACGCAGGTGACGATGCTGGGACACCTGTTCAAACCTAAACCTGATTACGTAACGCACTCCCACCTGGACACCTTCGTCACACAATACATGGCAAACGTGACGCAACACACTTTAACTCAACTCTAGATTTGTTTTCCCATCTCTCATTAATAATAGGTGGAACAATTAAGAGTGTTATATTACCGGACAATGGAAAATGATCGTTCACTGGTATGAGACGAAGGGAACTAACAACATATCATTACATTAAGCACATTTCTCACCTCACACCTCACTGATTCACCACCTGTAGTCACCACACACCTCTTCCTCATACCCAATACTTACACCAACACACGACACCTTAGCAACACCTAAAGCACCTTACATGTTCGCCCAACACCTCAACGAAGGCCTGTCATCCTCACCCGTCTTCTTTCCCGCTCCCCCTATTTTCCCTTCACAACACCACTATACAAACACAATCGGAGTCTTACCCTGTGGCCGCGTCCTCCTTGGCGTCCCGCGAAGGCTCCTAGGGCGTGGCATTGCTCTAAAGACGCGAAGAACGTAGATAACACAGGACTATTGCTTGACACAAAAGTTTACCCGGCAGAAAACTGACAAGCTGACTGGATGCGCAGCTCGGCTCACCATGCGGCATGCGCCAACTACTGCGCAGTCAGGAAGAAAAACCTCATTTATTTAAGCGTTTTATAATTAATTTTAATCTTAATAACACGAAATTTAATTATAAGTATTTTAAGGATGACAGATAACCGTAAGCGGTGTTAGATTACCTCCACAAATCTAATGTCGACATTTTGAAGGCATCGCTTGAAAGTTACCGACTAGTATTTTCCGGTAATATTGGAATACCTTCCACTTTATTTATTTATACAACTTTGGTTACCACTTTCCAACCGGGTATGCCTTCTGTGGCGGATCTACCCGAGCACAGCGGCAGGTGGAGTCTCGGGGGGAGGCTGTAACTCACCTGTCAGCCTACGTTCACCGGCTCAATTAACCAATTAAGAGAATATTAGCAAGGGACTCGGAGCTTGACACGAGACCTGCTGGATGGTGCTTGGGAGGGAGGCAGGAAAGGAAGGAGACAGACTGGATTGGAGGAAAGAGGAGGAAAGGCAGAAGGGGAATGAGGAAAGAGAAGTAAAAGCAGGAGAAAAAGGAAAAGGAGTAGTAGAAAGGATAATACGAGAATAGGGAAGGAGGAAAAACAAGTGGAAAAGGAGAAAGAGTAGAAGCCAGAAGGAAGAAAAGGAAAACCGGTAAGAGGAAAACAAAACAGGGGAGAAAGAATAAAGGAAGGAAGGAAACAAACAGATGAGGGACAAGGGAGGGAAGGAAGAGGATGAGTGAGCGGTGTCGTTTGAAGCGAGGGGAAGGAGAGCCTGGTGAGGTAATGAGTCAATACCATGCAGGGGAGTTCATAAGAGAAACAAATTAACGGAGGTCACAAACATTAGGTCCTTTATTTATGATGTCATGCGGTGTTGCCTATTTTTTTTTCTTTCCTTTTTTCAACACCATATTTCTTCGTACATATTCAAAGTGACACACATCAAGCTATAGACTGTCTTATCAAAATTCTTAGCCCGTTTTCTTTCCCACAATCCCCTTCAAAACAACTTGCACTAAAACACTACATCACTAAATTCTTAGCCCGTTTTCTTTTTCTCGTTTTCTTTTTCACAACCCTTCAGAACAACGTGCACTCTACACTATTCAAAACTCAAAAAAACACTACACTCTACACTATTCAGAACTAAAAAAAAAAAAGCATTCTACACTATTCAGAAGTAAAATAAAACACTCTACACTATTCAAAACTAAAAAAAACTCTCCATACTATTCAAAACTCAAAAAGTACTCTGCACTATTCAAAACTCAAAAAAACACTCATTCAAAACTCAAAAACACTCAACACTTGTCAAAACCCCAAAAAACTAAACTTCTATTTCACTTGGACGCCTCACTAATGCACTTAACAGACCCACTACCTACTATGAGGCCATTTCAACGCTATATACACAAACCCTAAGAACACACACACGGGCACACACACACACACACACACACACACACGTACGCATGTCTGTCGGCGGCACCTTCTCGTTCAAGTTCCGGAGCCTCGTTCATTCAGCGGGACTCACACGGAAAGAAGAGGCGGCGGCGACGAGAGCAGAATGAGGGTAGCTGGGATTGTTTGTTCCTGTCACTCTTTCGTCGGCAGCGTCTGAGGTAATGAATTTCTGCTTCCCTGCGCCTCTCTCTCTCTCTCTCTCTCTCTCTCTCTCTCTCTCTCTCTCTCTCTCTCAGACACACACGCGAACCCCCAACAAACACTCGTCTACTGTAGGAAGTGAGATGCCAATGACAGCCTCTCCTCTCCATCCTTCCTCTCACTTGTCTACTCTCCCTCCTTCTCACTTGTCTACTCTCCCTCCCTCTCTCCCTCTCCCTCTCCCTCCCTCACAAATCACCCCTTCCTCCCCTAAGCTCCCTAGCACGCTTTAAGAGAGACGGAGAGGGGGAGAGAAAGAGAGAGACCTAGCATCGCAGAGCCTCGAGTTGGACGAAGCATTCATCTAGCTGTCTCGCCCCCTTCGTCCCTCCCTTCCCGGGCCATGACGGATGGAAATAGGGCGCCGCTGGGAGGGGACGAGCGGCCGTGTGTCTGACGATCATAAATTGTCGATGCAGCGTCGCGGAAATTGACAACTGAGACAGGAAGGCTTGGAGGAAGAGGAGGAAGAGGAAGAAGAGGACGCGATGTGGCTAGGTGGGATCCTGGAGTGTCCTATATTGTGGGATCGCTAGGCTTCACTCGGGTACCGCTTCGAAACTTCATTACTGGTTCGGTTACATTTATAGATAGATGGTTCATGTGGGAAATTAATGGTGTTGGTGTTGGTGGTGGTGTAGAGTGTATGGTGTGTCCGGTGTGATGTATGGTGAGGTTTATAGTGTCTGGTGGTGCGCTGTGACTCCCAAGGCGGGTCTGAGTGATCGCTTGGTGCTTATCTCAGTCCCATTCGTTGGTAAATATATGGTTCATCATCTCATAACGTCAGATTTATAGACTGACGGTTCCGGTGTAGGCTCGTGTTCTGAAACTACTTGCTCTCTCTCCATCACTGTTTCCCAAAGCTCCAGTTAAAGATACTCGTGTTTTTAAGAGTATGGTTCTGGTGATAGATTGGCAAGATTTCTAGTTTATTAAAAGGAGAAAATGTCCTGAAAACTCGGCTAGTTGTCTCTGTGGCCTTGGAAAATTGTCGTAGTGAGAGGGGCAGGCGCTTCTGAATACGGGCGATAGAACTCTCTGTGTGTGTGTGTGTGTGTGTGTGTGTGTGCAGTTCCATCTTTCCCTTTCTCTCTCTCTACTTCCATATCAGTGAACAAACTCACGCCCCGGACGGACTCTCGCTTTGTCCGGCCTGTAAGCGACACGGCGCCAGATTTGAACGTAAACACTGGTCCGTTGACACATTAAAACACAGCGCCATGCAAACACGTGCACACCCTTTACGACAATATGTTTGATGCTCACTATTTCACAGAACACTCAGCCATTTCTGCGACAAAGTGGTACGGAATTAAATCACTGTGGCTGCCTCTAATTAACTGACTGATTGACTGACTGACTGGTTGACTAATTGACGGACTGACTGAAGTTTTTGCCCCTCATCATGAGAGTCATGTAACAAAGTTCACTAGTTAACCTCTTCAGTACTGGGACGCATTCTTTACCTTGAGTTTTGGGTGTGATTAGACGATTTTATTTACATTAGGAAGGGTCTATGGAGTTCAGAGGATTAATGGCCAGAGACTTAACTATTCTAATTCCTTCACGTAAGTTTCTGAAGCTGTAAAAACTCGCAAAATAGTAAGCAGAATGAATATGAAAACGCGTCATGGTGCTGAACAGGTAACAAAGAGCCGAACGTAATTAAAAGCAAAAAGGAAAAAAGAAAGAAAAAAACGACGATGCTATGAAAACAATTAACTTCTACACAGAGCAGTATGACCCCAGTGTGTCGGCGGCGTACATCAATCCATCAACCAAACAATAAAACAATCAATCACAATAAAAAAGGCTAATCAAATATCACAACGAGCATGTCTGTCTGTCTGTCTGTCTGTGTGTCTGTGTGTTTGCCAAATATCGCAGTGAATATCCAGCTGGCGATCGTCACTCCTAGCCAATTGTGTTGCTTTCATCACAACAGACACTCCCTTCACCAGCTGGAAACCGCCTGGCAGAGTATGACACGCTCTCATCCTCGCCCCTTCCACGCCTCTTCTACACCTCTTCATCGCCCTTCCACGTCCCTCCACTCTCCTTCCTCACCCTTCCACGCCTCTTCCACGCCTCTCCACTCTTTCCTCGTCTCTTCATCCCCTTCATCATCTTCCACGCCCCTTCCTCGTCCCTTCTTCCTCTCTTCCTCACACTCACTCTTCCATATCCCTTTCCACGCCTCTTCCTCTCCCTTCCTCCCCTTCTTCACTATTATCCCCTTCCGTCTGGTCTGGGATGGAGTCAGTCAGCGTGTCTCCCGTGGAAGGTTTTCTGTTTGGCAACGACTTTCTTGCAGGTAAACAATTCCACATCCATGCATAGCGAATGTTTGTGTCTCGTAGCTTGTGAAAAAGGAAAATCTGTGCAGTATTTTTGTCTCTCTATTTTTCAACGTGTTTTCTTTTCTTTTTTTTTCTTGTAGATGTATTTCTAAAAGGTGCATGTGAGTCTGGTGAGTAGATAGAAAGATAGATGAATAGACAGATAGATAGATACGTTAAATAGATAGATAGATGACTAAAAGGGTAAACAGATACATGAGTGGACAGATAGATAGATAGATAAATTGATTGACAGATAAACAGAGAGAGATAATAGATAGATAGATAGACAGATGAATAGATGGATAGACAAATACAGATAGATAGACAGATAAACATCGACAGATACACAGATACACAAATAAACATGTCGATAGAAGAAAAGATAAATAGATAAACAAACAGACAAAACCATGGATTAAATAGAATGAATAGACAAAATACATTCAAAACCAACATTCATTACACCCATATAATGAAAAAAACACACCATACATTCACTCCCTCCCTCATTCATTATATATTTGTAACATTCACTCAAAAACCTATGGAGTCAGTTGGTTTATACGGGGTTATTGCAACAGTGTTTCCTTTTTATCAGCAATTTGGCGATCTGAGCTGGGAAGGGGTTGTTTTTACTCTATTTGTGCTCCATAGCTAAACAATTTGCAACCAATAACGAGGCAAAAATAGGTCCACGCACGTGATTGGTATTGGTGCGTCTCTTAATCAAAACATCAACCGTGTTTATATTTTGATATCATGACGGTAGCAGAGAGAGAGAGAGAGAGAGAGAGAGAGAGAGAGAGAGAGAGAGAGAGAGAGAGACAGAGAGAGAGACACTATCTATCTGGGTTTGTGTGTCTGTCCTTCATTATTCTATATGTTTGTCTATTTG
The DNA here is from genome assembly GCF_017591435.1 of Portunus trituberculatus. Lineage (NCBI taxonomy): Eukaryota > Metazoa > Arthropoda > Malacostraca > Decapoda > Portunidae > Portunus > Portunus trituberculatus. The sequence continues at coordinate 15,622,394 of NC_059281.1, forward strand.
CCTACTCG